>NC_048302.1:135625546-135644512 GCF_013100865.1 Trachemys scripta elegans
CGCAAAAAGAAGAACAGGAGTACTTGTGGCACCTTAGAGACTAACAAATTTATTAGAGCATAAGCTTTCGTGGACTACAGCCCACTGGGCTGTAGTCCACGAAAGCTTATGCTCTAATAAATTTGTTAGTCTCTAAGGTGCCACAAGTACTCCTGTTCTTCTTTTTGCGGATACAGACTAACACGGCTGTTACTCTGAAACCTGTAAATAGTGGTGTCTTTCAAGGATCTGTATTAGTATCAGTGCTGTTCAACATATTCGTAAATGATTTGGAAAATGTTGAGATGGCAAAATTTGCAGATGATACAAAATTACTCAAGATAGTTAAGTTCAAAGCAGACTGCGAAGAGTTACAAAGGGATCTCCCAAAACTGGGTGACTGGGCAACAATGGCAGATAAAATTCAATGTTGATAAATGCAAAGTAATGCACATTGGAAAACAAAATCCCAACTATACATATAAAACGATGGGCTCTAAATTAGCCGTTACCACTCAAGAAAGAGATCTTGGAGTCATTGTGCGGGAGTCATCCATGCTCTGGATATCCCTAGCTTCTGACTGACAGAATCTGGGAGTGGATGACACAGGATGGATCACTTGATGGTTATCTGTTCTGTTCATTCCCTCTAAAGCACCTGGCAATGGCCAATGTTGGAAATCAGGATACTGGTCTAGATGGACCATTGGTCTGACCTGATATGGTCATTCTTCTATTCCTAATAAGGCATTCTCAACTCTGGAATTCGCTCTTGACTCCCAAACTTTTGATCCTTCCTCTAGAGTAGGCTAACACTCCTGATGTTATTTAATCCTTCATCACTGCAGTGTACAGTACTAATTCATTTTCCAGGCCCTGCCATTTTATTTCTAATTTAATGATAGCTGGGGGAATGCAGTAGATTGTGCCAACAAGGGTTACAATAATGAGGCCTTGTGTTTACTTAGTTTTTATGCATGACTTGTTACAAAACATCACCCAATATCTATATAACCTCTCCCCTACAGCCCACTAAAATCCTCTTCTGGAGCAAAGTTCTCCTTAGCTATTGGACTCTGCAATCCTTTATGATTCTCCATCTCCCCCATGCTTCTGGAAAATGCATGTGTATCTCTTGCAAAAGAAGTTACTGGGGTTGTACAGATGTAAAGTTTTAGGCCAGAATATTTTCAGTAGTAGGCTTTTTGTTCACCTCGTGGAGATTTCCTGGGTCAGTTACACTTTTTATGCCATGAGGCCAAATGTGAAATCACTAAATACTCACCTCTTAGCAGCTTCTCTTCTTTGTCACTAACACTTTTCCTCCTCCCTTATCTGATTTCCCTGATATTTACTGCACATCATACACTACATAGAAATAGTTGAAAGAGTTGACAGCTGGCCTGACCACATGTAAAACAAGGTTGCTTCCCTTCTGTCACTTTCCATTAGTACCTGATCACCAGCTCTTTTGCATGACTCAAGATAGGCTGTGCAGTGAAATCAGACTGTAGGTAAGTAATAATAAAAAAAAAAAATGGTGGCAAAGATATTAGATCCTCCGATTGGTAGCTGGCAACTGAGTTGCAGATGTTCGGCAACTCGGGTTTCATGACGAGAGAGCTAGAAAGTGTGAACAGCTGCTAATGCATATGAATTTTCAAAGGATTTTTCAGGTAAAATATTAGCAGCTGTGACCTTGGGTTTCATATTTGACCTAATGGCTCTGGATGCTCCAGGGAGCAGAGTAAGAGCTGGGAAAGGTAAAACACCGGTGATCTATTTTAATTGCATTTTTTTAGTCATGTTAACTTCCCAAAACAATTTATCTACGCGTCTATTCCAGGAGTCTTAGATGTAGAGATACTGATGAAGGGTTCATTATAAACTGTGTATGTCTTCAAAACATGTTCATTGTGTTTCTTTTTCTTGAGAGTGTAGCAGGTTTTCATGTATATGTAACTTTTGTAAAGTAAATATAGTCCTTGCTTCCAATGGGGATTCGTTTCTCCATGCACCTTCGTCCAGCCTCCAAAAGAACCAGTAGAATAACAGGGTTCTTTGAAAAATAGAAGATTATGTGGATTTGAGGTCAGCACTATGCCCGCAGTAAAGGTGTCAACTAACAGTAGACACCCAAGTTATTAATCCTTGTTATGTATGGTTCCACCAACACCAAAGCCAACGATGCTGCTGCAGATAATTTTGACCAGCAATTTCAGTCAATCTTTTTAATGAAGTTCCAAGAAGAGATGTCATTGTGATCCTGGGTGACTTTAATGCATAGGTAGGAAAGGAAAGTGATATCTGGGCAAATTCTCTTGGGAATTTTAGTCTCGGGCAGAAGAATAGGACTTGGCAGTGACTGCTGATGACATGATGATTGCTGACTTGCTTTTCTGTCATCCAAAGACATGGTACAGTCTGCTGGTTTCACCAGGACCATTATTGATCATGTTCTTGCTAACAGTAATCGGCTCTGTCAGTTGCTCTCCACCAAGTGGCAGGACAAGATCAGAAACGAAGATATTCAAAGTCAAACCCAGCAACTGCCTCCACCAGCACAGGTTTGGTGTCCATGGGTTTCTTGGTATGGACTTATTATCAGAATGAAAGACCAGCGAATTCTGAAGTGTGTGTACCAAGGAATGCTGCTATACAGCCGGTGATCACCTGGGTGCCAGAGACTTTGGTTCGCGACAGGATTGCCAGTGATAGATATAAACAGAATAAACAATCAGACTACCTTAAGCGCCTTGCCAGAGATTGATCTGGATGGCTGTGACGGGGGTGGGAGACCCCATCTAGTGTCAAGCTGCCCGCGATCTCCAGGCCGTGAAACCTAAAGGCATGAGTCCATAGAGATGCCCTGATCCACAGGGCTTTAAGACCCTCTGGCCGGAGTCTAAGGAATTGCCTTGCTCCACAGGGCAATAGGATCACGTGACCCACATCCGAGGGTAGCTCTTCTCTGCTGGGCAGTAAGGCCTAGCGGCCAGAATCCATAGGGGTACCCCGGGGTTTGCAAGGCAATAAGGCCTGATGGCTAAAGTCAATAGAGATACCCTGGGTCTACAGGGCAGTAAGGCCTAGAAGACAGTCATTAATGATCCACTGTGTTCGCCGGCAGCCAGGTGTAGCAGCCCGAGTCGGTGGAGATACCCCTCCAAACGGGGCTGTATGGCCTAGCAGCTGGAGCTAAGAGTCATCTTCTGGGCGCAGCTGTATGGCCTAGTGACAAGAGTCAATAGGGTAGCCCTCTGGGTGGGGCTGTAGGGCCTAGCGGCTGGAGCCAATAAAGTTGCCCTCCGATCGGGGCTGTATAGTCAGGTGGCTGCTTGGAGGGGGGAGGTGTGGGCTGTCATCTGGGGGTGGGGGGTGGTGGCCAGGTAGGGGGAAGCGGGCCCTCCCTGCTCCACTGGGTCCCAGCCCAGGGCCCTTGCAGTGGCAAGCGAGTCTGCCACTGGGTCGGCGGGGATCTGTCCACAACACGCTGACTGGCCTCGGGAGAATGGTTTGGCCCCCCGGGCTACTTCCTACCTTGTCACTCCAGTCTGTGATCTGTGCATCTTTGGGGTCTCTGGGTTCTTCAGCCGGTGCAACTCCCTGTAGCTCGGAGCTCCCTGGGGTGTCCACAGGTAGGTGGGCGTCTGTGTGGATCTCAGAACCGGAGCCAGAAAGAAGCATCCTCCTTCTCCGGCGGTCAGCCCAGACTGAGCCGGGCTGCTCCTTCTTATACTGCTGCTACACCTGGAGTATACCCGGTGGGGGCGTGGCTTCCTCGACTACAGTGTGGATTAACCCTTGCCATCCAGTGCAGGGTGAGTTCACCCCGTCGCAGTGGCACTTGACTTGCTAGGAGTCCACGTCTCTTCGGGCTTTGCCATGATGGTAAAGATAGTACACCTCTACCCCGATATAACGCTGTCCTCGGGGGCCAAAAAATCTTACCGTGTTATAGGTGAAACCGTGTTATATCGAACTTGCTTTGATCCACCAGAGCACGCAGCCCAGCCCCGCCCCCCCAGAGCACTGCTTTACCACGTTATATTCGAATTTGTGTTCTATCGGGTCGCCTTATATCGGGGTAGAGGTATATTTGGTTCCCTATGTGGAAACCTGAAAGTCATTCAGAGAGGAAGAGTGGACCAATGATTAAGGAGCTAGCCTGGAACTTGCGGGATCCAGATTCAGTTCCGCGTTCTGCCACAGATCTGGAATGTGACCTTCGGCATGTCATTTGGTTTCTCTCTGCTTCAGCTCCCCGTAGGATCAGTGGAGATAGTAGCACTGCCTTACCTCTCCGGGGTGATGTGAGGTTAAATACAATAAAGATTGTGAGGTGCTCAGATACTTACACAGACATCATTACCGTAGTATCTTGAGAGATCATATATAAATATTATATGTAAAATTAATCTCTCAAGTCTTCTTGAATATAAGTAGTTACGTTATAAAAGTAGGTCTAAAGCTTTTGTGTACAGATAAACTTTTTGTAGTAATTTTCTTAGTGTGATGTTACCATTGTTACGGGAGGTGCAGTGGATGTCCTTAAATGTTCAATTGTTAACATGTGGTGGTATTTGTTTTCACCATGATCCTTGACCATAACTTTCCACGGTGAATGCAGTGATCCTTCCTCCAAATGTGAGAAGGGAAATACTCCAAAGTAACCTTTTTCACTGGTGATCACTGTACTGTATACAGAAGGAGAGGTTTGGTTTTTTGGGATGGGGGAAAGACTGGAGTATAGAGTTATATCTGATATGAAGGTTAAATTGTGTGAACTAATTCAATAGTAATTTTGGTGAGGAGGTTGGGTTAATCTTGTTTTTGGAATTTGGGGGTCTTTGGAAGTTTTTAATGTAAATGTTGATAACTTTATGTAGAAATTTAATTTTTTCATATACACAGTCTCCTGACCGGGAGGATGAGGTTCCAGGATTAACTCCTTGTCTTAGCACCAGACTGAGTAAGTGGGAGAATGTGAAACTGAGGGATCCCTAAATGAGATCTTCCAGAAATGAGGAACTTCTCATTGACATACTTGTTTTGAGGAACAACAGGAAACTTTGCTGACGGCACTAGCTCTCAAACTGGGGGTGGGGACCTCTCAGGGGGTTGTGAGGTTATTACATTGGGGGGGGGTCATGAGCTGTAAACCTCCACCCCAAACCCCGCTTTGCCTCCAGCATTTATAATAGTGTTAAATATATAAAAAAAGGTGTTTTTAATTTATAGGGGGGTTCGCACTCAGAGACTTGCTATGTGAAAGGGGTCACGAGTAATAAAGTTTGAGAGCCACTGCACTAGCACAAAATTATGTAAAGATGCTGTGACAGAATGTACCGCTGTGTTCCCAGCCTACCCACTATTGTAATAATGTTTGTACAAGGCATGTCTTGCAAAGCATCATTGGAAAACTCATAATTTGCTGGTCATTATTGTCCTGATAAAATACATGTGGCAACATTGCCTGTGACGTTATAACAGCCCCCATATGATATTTACACATGTTCCAAACCATAGCTCTCTCCAAGCAGAAATTGGCAAAAGGTCTGTCCTAAACAAAGGAACGTATGCTCTGCTTAATTTTCATTTAAGCCGTAAACAAATCATCAAGGAGGAAGGGGAGACTAAGTTCAAATGGGGGAAAAATCAGCAGGGAATATCATATCCTTTCACAAGGACTTTTTGTCTCCTGAATCTCAGATGGAAATGTCTTTCAGGAGGGAGACCAATGCTATAAAAAGGAAGGACAAAAAACCCCAGGCACCCCTCTCTCCCATCGATTCACTGCTCCTGAAGGGACAAAGTAACCAATC
The DNA here is from genome assembly GCF_013100865.1 of Trachemys scripta elegans. Lineage (NCBI taxonomy): Eukaryota > Metazoa > Chordata > Testudines > Emydidae > Trachemys > Trachemys scripta. The sequence goes on from NC_048302.1 coordinate 135,631,351, forward strand.
GTTAGATTGGAGAAGGAGTCCAAACCTAATAAATTTGGTCAGTAAGACTGATGAAAGCCTGTGGTGAGAAAATATTGCTTGGAATTTAACACAGTTTCAGTTAGAAACCACTTGTGTTTTATTTTTATTTTTATTTTAGCCATTTCTGACTTTTATGCCCCAATACTTGTACTCCTTTAAAATCTCTCTCTTTGTAGTTAATAAACTTGCTGAATTGTTTTATCTAATCTAGTGTGTTTAAATTGAAGTGCCTGGGGAAACTCCATTTGCGGTGGCACATTGTGTGCATGTTATTTCTATTAAAGAAATAACAGACTTTATATAACTTGTATTGTCCAGGAGAGGGCTGGACAGCATGGGACATATGTTTCTGGAGGAAAATCTAGGACTGGGGGTGTGTTGGGGTCACCCTGCCATATAACCCAGGTTGGTGAGAGCCAAAATGTAATCCAGATGTGGCTGGCAGGCTATAGTTTCACACAAATGCTCAGCAGTGTGGGGCTTGCATGCTGGAAGGCTGTTTGTGAGTGGCCCAGGTGGGAGCTGTTTTAACCAAAGCATTGTAAAGCACTCAAGGTTGCAATAAACAGCTGTTTATTAGTCTGGATTTGTAGTCTGGTGTGTCACAGATACATTCTCCTTCAGGGATCCTTCCACATCCCTCCTTGGCATAGTAGTCAAGAAGTTCAGGATCTAAATCCAATCCAGTACTAATAGCCCAATAAACACTGGTTTTCTTGCCTCCTAGAAATGTCTGTATATCTACCTTGGAATCCTCCCATTGGAGAACTTCCTGCATGTGATTCTAACTTAAACATACAGATCTAGGATCAGAGGGGTAGCTGTGTTAGTCTGGATCTGTAAAAAGCAACAGAGAGTCCTGTGGCACCTTTAAGACTAACAGATGTATTGGAGCATAAGCTTTCGTGGGTGACTGCCTACTTCGTTGGATGCAACTCTGTTGCTTTTTACAGACCTAGGAGTTACAAAAAACCTGAGGAAGTTCATCTGATCCTATGGGGAATTGGCTGCTATGTCTACTGGACAGATGGCAATAACTTGTGTTATGGAGAAAGTATTTGGTGTGGGGTTTTCTTTGGAGTGATAATTTTGGGGTTTGAGGTGAATAATCATCTGAACATGAGCTCCCAGTGTGACTATGTGGCCAAAAGAGCTAATGAGATCCTGGGATGTGTAAACAGGGGAATCTTGAGTAGGAATAGAGTAGGAGGTTATTTTACTTCTCTATTTGGCACTGTTGCAACCACTGCTGGAATACTGTCTCCAGTTCTGGTGCCCAAGAAGAACGTTGATAAATTAGAGAGGGTCCAAAGAAGAGCCACAGGAATGATTAAAAGATTCAAAAACCTGCCTTATAGTGATAGACTCAAGGAGCTCCATCTATTTAGCTTAACAAAGAGAAGGTTAAGGGGTGACTTGATTAGTTCATAAGTACTTATACACAAGGAACAAATATTTAATCATGGGCTCTTCAATCTAGCAGTGAAAGATATAACACGATCCAGTGGCTGGAAGTTGAAGGTGGACAAATTCAGACTGGAAATAATGCATACATTTTTAATGCTGAGATTAATTAACCATTTACCAATCCGTGGTGGATTCTCCAACAGTGATGATTTTTAAATCAAGATTGGGAGTTTTTCTAAAAATCTGCTCTAGGAATTATTTTGGGGACGTTCTATGGCCGGTGCTATACAGGAGATCAAACTGGATGATCATAACGGTCCCTTCTGGCTTTCAAATCTATGAATTAGATTAGTTAATCTTACTGAATTCTTCAGATTCTCTGTGTGCATTTTGTGCAGGTAGCCAGATGCCGATTGCTGTTGACTTCTGATCCCATAAGACGTCGATCAAACAGCTGGAAATAATTGAAAGAAAGTCCATGTTCTTTTGTTTAACAAGACAAAGCCTATTGTGTACTGTACTTGTGCAAGAAAGATGTTTTTTTCAGTGTGCTGTACTGAGGGATAAAGAATTGAACCATTCATTTGAAAAATTACTTTTCCAGACAAAAGAACAAACCACCGTTGAAACAAATGTGAAGTGTTGTAAGTTGAAATTGTTCTCTGGTATGCAGGGGATAGTGCTTACAATATTTCTCTGACATTTTGATGCAGTGGGTAGCACTTGAATAAGTATTTAAAGTGCATCTCTCTAAAGGAAATACTTTGTAGTGTTGGAGCCGTCCTTTTAATGTCTATTTGAAAGGTACATTCAGGGTTCACGGATGCCAGAATAGTCTTAAGAAAGGATCAGAATGAGTGATAATATGCTAAAAATGAATGGTTTGCTTCTCCCTACCATGAGTTTAGGTAAAAAAATCTAGTTTTGCCTCTAACGTCAGATTGAAGCAAGTGCCATACAGAGAATCTTCCCGTTTGCTGGACCACGTTTTTAAAGGTTCTTCACAAATCCATTCTTGCCTGCATTTCTGCCTTTGCTGCCTCCTACATCCCCAGTCACAAGGCCTCTTCAGTCACCCTAGTGCTCCCTCCTATGCTTGTGTCAGCTTTGTGCTCCCTGTGTGTCAAGTGCTTCTCCCTCATCGCTTTTGTGTCCCTTCTGAAACGCCCCCATTTTTGTGATACATTTGGATTGACCTCTTAATTCACAATGCCCTTCTCTATCCCTGTGTATTGTACTTGTCTGAGTTGCTTTGTAAAGTCTTCGGGGTCAGGGATGTTGTCTTGTTGTGTTCCGTTGTTGGGTTTTTGTTTTTCTGGCCCTCCATAAATAATCCCCTTCAATCCCTGCTAGGCTATAGGAAACGCTTGGTTCATGAGTTTGGTGACTGTTGCAAATGTTTGGGTTCCTTATTAAATACATTCATGGCTTAATGTGTGTGAAATTTCATTCCACAGCAAAATTTTCATATGAAAAGGAACTTTACTGTAGGAGAAGTGAGTTTAATGAAGTTCTGCGGTTGAGACATTCCTATAGCAAGGGTTGCATAAAAGCAGAATGCATGATTGTGCCACTGTGTATTATTAATATTTTTGTGCTCGCTCTATTTGTTGAAGGCAGAGTTGCACTCAGCATTTTTGCTTCTCATGCTCTGAGTTCATAGCCCTGAAGTTTGACAGCATGATCTGAGGATTTAGCTATTGGAAACCACTTCAATGGATCCTGTGAGTCATAAAGTTTATCTAAGTAGAAGCCCAAGTAACTCTCAGACTTGAGCAATCAATCCCTTATGTACCATTTCACCAAAGACCGAGGACTGACTTTACAAATGGAATCAAACTAGTATTTTTAAATTTTTTTGTTTTTCTATGGGCGGAAAAATGAGTCATTCTACAAAAAGCTCTTGTTGTGTGGATGGAGTTTGGAGACAAACGTGGCTTCATGTGAAAGGGACTGGATTTCAAGTTGACTGTGTCCATTTAAAAAAAAAAAGGACTAAAAAGGTAGTTTTATATCCTACACTTGCCCTTGAATCACTGCGCTCATTTTTGGAGGTGTACAGTAACCATTTTTCTCCTTCCTGCTGTGGTGTGAAAGACCAACACACGCATTGCTTTCCTGGTATAGTTGATCACTTTCTCCAACCTAAGCTCAACATCCTGTCAAATACAGATAATAAATTGAAATCGTATATTGCCCCTCAAATCTCAGCTATAGTAATATTTGATGTGCGTTGTACTATAGGAACTACCCTACAAGTGGGCCATGTAGTCCAGTACCATCTGACTAGCTGCTGCAGAGTAAGGTGCAAAAACTATTTGTTTTGCCTAGAGTCCTCTGGTGCTGTCACTGTACAGACAGAGACAGTCACAACCTCAAAGATGGACAAAGGATGAGAGGGGAAGCGTGAGGCACATACATGTGAAATGACTTGCTCAAGGTCACAAAGCAGGTCATCAGTGGATTTGGGACTAGAACCCAGGTGTCTGGAATCTCAGCCCAGAGTCCTGTCTGCTGAACCAGACTGCCTCTCGGCAATCCTGTAGTAAGCCATTATAGGAACACCTGATAACAGGGAAGTTTATTCCTAACCCTCATTAGAGTTTGGCACTTAATCTGTGCAGTTGCTGAGTTTATATCCCTTCCAAAACTCTTTGATTTGGTGTTTTTAAAGTCCTGTGACTGTGAAATTGACCAAAATGGACCATGAATTTGATAGGGCCCTAATTATGATGAATAGAAATACCCCATCTGCTTAATCTGTACTCTAGCAATAGGTTAAAAAAGATTCAGAGATAATTGTGATCTTTCTTTTTCTTGAGACTATTTTGTTAATTATAATATTCTCCTTCAGGTTACTGTATTGGGAGAGGTATGGAGGAAATAAGGATTAGAATAGAAGAGGAATTTTTGATTTCTGAGACGCCAGAATTGGTCTTTGCTACAAACTTTCCACCCAGAAAAGTGCCACATGCTGTTTAAAATTGAACCAGAAATCTTAACCCAACCCCCCACCCCAAAAAACAAACAAACAAACCCTAAAAATTATTAGAGCACTACTGATCTGCTCAGTATAGTACTTGGAGGAAAACACAGTCCTGTCCCAAGAATCTTAAATTAGACCTAGAAAATACAGTTGAAGCATGCATCCTGTGAAGTACGTGAAGGATTGAAATGTTGGCAAGTTGGAGAAGGTCCCAATAGAGGGGCGGTATGTATAAGGACATTTCAGGGCCACCAACCAGGACCACAGGTTACCTTACGAACCTCACAAAGCAGACAACCGCTGCTTACTGTAGCAGACAAAAACCGCTGCTAACTCCTTGTTCAGATCTAAGGAACAGGTTTATTTCAGTATAGGTACAGGATACCACACCCCAGTGATCAGTTAGGGTGTAACAGGGCAATGAATTGGGCGCATGTACATGAACAAAGGCTGTATACAAACAAAGGCAAAGATTTAAGTCTCCGTATACTCTTATACCCAAGATGACATCCTACTTCTATCAACACCCCCTCTGATTTATGTAATAATAATTTATGACCAAGTATGAAGTTCTGCATTACACTCTAGATAAAATAACATGTTGATCTGCTTATTAACAGTAACAAAGCTGTTAATCTTATTATTTGACAGGGACTTCCCTTGTTTACCCTGATCGTTTTTAGTAGGTCACAGTAACTTCTTCTTTGTTCTATACCCAAGTCAGGGACATTTAGGGACATTCCAAAAAGTGAATAACAGGATATTTAGGAAGCTGTGAAGGCTTTGTTTGCACTCCTTCCCAAAAGGGTTATTCAGAGTTCTTATTGACTACTTTCAACAATTATATTGCTTATATATTGCTTACACATGAGCTTGTATATTGCTAGCTAACATTGTATCCATTCAATACACGTAGGCCCTTACCATCTTACATGAAGTAAGTTCACCTAATCACTATTTCACTTCCATACAGTATGAGGCTCATTCATTGAAAAAAATTGGTCTTTGCCATCATGGTCACATCCATCTGCCTCTGCCAGTCCAGGTTTGTTCTGTACAGCAGTAATTTCATTTTCAGAGGCAACTGCTTCAGAGGAGATTGCTGGGCATGCAAACACAACTCTGTGCACTTTCACTGAGGCTCTAATTCTGTTCTTTCCTGTTTCTCGCCCCCCCGCACTCCCTCTTTAAACTCATTGTGGTCACAAGGACATGGTTGACCTTTGTGTATGAAAAGACATAGGTTGGAATAGGGACTGTTGGTTCCCTACGTTTCCTGCCAAGGGTTTTGGGCCATTGGATCCATGTCGTTACAAACCCTTTAGCCCTTATTCTGATCCATCCCATCCTGCTTCTGCAAGAACATTTGGAGATGGCACATGGACCTCATCCTGCTCAACCACTTTTTCCAGAGCTCCCCCATCACAATGCGACCGCTGGCTTATGTGGTCTGTTGGGCATTGCATGACCCCTCTGCACCTGGACTTGGAAGTAGAAGAGACACAAATAAGAATTTTGGGTTTGTCAACCTGAAATATAACTAGTGAGAAACATGATGATCTTAGTTGTTAGTGCAAAACTGAAAATCCAGTTGTTGTATTTTGCATATGAAGTTACTCATAGATTCCAAGGCCAGAAAAGACCACGGTGTTAATCTATTCTGACCTCCTGTATAACACAGGTCAGAGAACTTCCCCAAAATAATTCCTAGAGTAGTTCTTTTAGAAGAACATCCAGTCTTGATTTAAAAATTCACTGATGGAGAATCCACCATGAACCTTGGTAAATTGTTCCAATGGTTAATTAATTTCACTGTTAAGAATTTACATCTTATTTCCAGTCTGAATTTGTTCAGCTTCATCTTCCAGCCATTGGATCATGTTATATCTTCTTCTGTCAGATTGAAGACCCTGTTATTAAATATTTATTTCCCATGTAGGTACTTACAGACTCTAATAACATCACCCCTTAACCTCTTTGGGCTGGTCTACACTGTGGGGGGGGGGATATCGATCTAAGATACGCAATTTCAGCTATGTGAATAACGTAGCTGAAATCGAAGCATCTTAGATGGACTTACTGGGGGTTCACACAGCGCGGGATCGACGGCCGCGGCTCCCCCATCGACTCCGCTACCGCCGCTTGCTCCGGTGGAGTTCTGGAGTCGACAGTGAGCGAGTTCGGGGATCGATATATCGCGTCTTAACGAGACGCGATATATTGATCCCTGATAAAGACATCAAGGGAGCTCAGTCTATTGAGCTTATCACCATAAGGCATGTTTTTTTATCCTTTAATCATTCTCATGACTCTTCTTCGAACTCTCTCCAATTTATCAACACGTTTCTTGAATTGTGGGCACCAGAACTGGACATTGTAGTCCAGCAGCATTTGCACCAGTGAGAAATACAGAGGTAAACTAACCTCTCTACTCCTATTCGAGTTTTCCCTGTTTATGCATCCCAAGATCTCATTAGCTATTTTTGGCCATAATATCATATTGGGAGCTCATGTTCAGATGACCCCCAAGTCTTTTTCAGATTCACTGCTTCCGAGGACAGAGTTCCCCATCCTGCAAGTATGGCCTGCATTCTTTGTTGCCTGCTTTATACATTTACCTTTAGCTGAATTAAAACGCATATTGTTAGCTTGCACCCAGTTTACCAAGCGATCCACATCGCTAAGTCAGTGACCTGTCCTCTTCATTATTTACCACTCCCACAATTTTTGTGGCATCTGCAAACTTTATCAGTGATAGTAGTTTTTTTCCTAGGGCTTTTATAAAAATGTTAAATAGCTTAGGGTCAAGAACCATTCCCTCTGGGATCCCACTAGAACAGGGGTAGGCAACCTATGGCACGCGTGCCGAATGCAGCACGCAAACTGATTTTCAGTGGCACTCACACTGCCCGGGTCCCGGCCACCGATCCGGGGGGCTCCGCATTTCAATTTAATTTTAAATGAAGCTTCTTAAACATTTTAAAACCCTTATTTACTTTACATACAACAATAGTTTAGTTATATATTATAGACTTATAGAAAGAGACCTTCTAAAAACGTTAAAATGTATTACTGGCGCTCAAAACCTTAAATCAGAGTGAATAAATGAAGACTCAGCACACTACTTCTGAAAGAAGAACAGGAGTACTTGTGGCACCTTAGAGACTAACAAATTTATTAGAGCAAAAGCTTTCGTGGACTACAGCCTGGCTTATGCTCTAATAAATTTGTTAGTCTCTAAGGTGCCACAAGTACTCCTGTTCTTCTTTTTGCGGATACAGACTAACACGGCTGTTACTCTGATACTTCTGAAAGGTTGCTGACCCCTGCACTAGAAGCACACTTGCTTGATGATTCCCCGCTTACAATTACATTTTGAGACTTATTTAGCCAGTTTTCAGTCCAGTAAATGCATGTCATGTTAATTTTATATAGTTCTACATTTTTAATCAAAACTAATGGTCACGCTCCTCAGCCAGCTCTTTTAAAACTTCTGAATGCAAGTTAGCTGGACCTGCTGATTTAAAAATGTCTAACTTTATTAGTTTCTGTTTAACATCCTCCAGAGATATGAGTGCAATGGGAAGAATGTTATCAATACCATACGATGAGACTATATTTGCTTCCCCCAGTACAGAACAGAAATATTTATTGAACACTTCTGCCTTTTCTGCACTATTATTGATAATTCCACCATTTCCATCTAGTAATGGACGAATACCTGTGTTAGGATTCTTTCTGTTCCTACTTTTAAAAACTCCTCCTTATTGTCCTTAACTCTAGTGGACATAGATTTCTCCTTGTGTCTCTTGGCTTCCCTGATCCATTTCCCGTAATTCCTAACTTCTGATTGATATTAATTACTATTGATTTCCCCTTTCTTCCATTTGTTATATATTATTTTTATAGCTGCCTTTGTTTCCCCTCCAAACCAGGTCCTTTTTTTTTTTTAAACAGTTCTGCCTTCTTCCTTGATTGTGGGGTTATCTTTTTGGGCACCTAGTAGGGTGCTCTTAAATGATTTCCAATTCTCATTCACATTTTTCTGGTTAAATTCTTCCTCTCATCTGATTTGGCTCATAATTATTTTCAGCTTTGTGAAATTGGCCCTAATAATTACGGTTCAGTTGCTTTTCACACTCTCCTGCAATGCTTCACTGAGGTCCGGGCAATGCATGCTAAAGTCTTTGTTGGTGTTTTTGGTTTAGGGCACTGAATACTGGAGCTTAGTGGTATTGGTTGCTTTGAAGCACCTAATATTAAATAATGACTCGAGCTCTGTGGAGGCTATAAAAATGTATAGAATTATTTTATAAAATACTTGCATGGGTAAAAAGAGTCTTTTTAAACTTCAGCTTGAGGTTACTAAATGGTGTGGAGAGTCCAATTTTGGTGTCTGTATAACTCTGTTCCAGGAACACTAGCGCAGGGCTGATCAGTGACCAGACGCTAGCGGTGTGTTTAGATTAGAGTGTTAATTTCTTATATTTTTGGGAGTTCTGACCCATGGAAAAACAAACTAATGAAAGATTTTCTCTCTCAATAAATTAGAAACATTCACTTTTGAAACAAAAAAGTCATGAAGTTAAAAGCAAAATTATGGCATTTATTATCTTGAATTTCCATGACTGGTTAATTTTGTCAGTGTGTGGGTGGCTAAATAATCCTTCTGTTTCTGAAATCTTCCTGAGGAATTCTTTATGGCTTCAATGAGACAGACGCCCACTGTGGAAAGTTGAAATGGTCAACCTAAATTCTCTCCTGCTGCTGAACTCTGAGCTCCTTACAGTGGTGGTTGATATTAAGCATTTTGCTTGGGGGATTTTTCATTTTGAAGTACTTAACCAACGTTAATTCTCCTAAGGATGACTTGTCCAGGCACCAGATCTACTTGAGAAGCTTTCCCTGGTGTGTAAGTAGCAGGACCACTTCCATTGGTTTCTGCAAAACCTAAACTAATCCTTATGGCAACAGAGAGAGCGCCTTCCCAGCATGACTTGGGTAGTGCTACCTGTCTGAGCTTGCAGAAGAGACCTTCCTCGTGTGGAGCCGCCTGCTTGAGTCTGCAGAGAGATGTTCCTAATGTGCCCTGAAGCAAGGCTGCCTGAGTAGTTCTTGATTCCGAGGTCTTTGCTCAAGTAACTAGAGTACAGCCCTCTCCCAATAATAGCTTTTGTGATCGCCTTAAATTCTGCAGGCGTGCAGAGCTCTTTGAAAGCTGCTTGGGAATCACTTTACTCATTGATGAAATGCAATGGAGAGAAACTAGGTAGCTGTTTAATAGAATACAGTAGCCCAACTCACACATGCTGGGTGATGGTCAGCAACTACCAGAAATGGTTCATTTGGCCTTTAGACCGTAAGAGCTTCATGAGTCATTTTTTTTCTTGTTGCTTTCCTTTCCCAGAGCAACCTCTGCCTCTCTCTGAAAAGGTCAGGAACTGTAAACTTACCACCAGATATCAGGAAGCAAATGTAAAGTGGTGGTGATGCCAGAGTTTAAACCAAGGGCCTCCGGATCGGAGGATCGAGAGTAATCACATGATCGTGCCCACCCAGGGTGCATGGTGGTGGTGTAGAGTTTGACTGAGCGTTTGAATTCCCTACATCTCAATCCAAAGACAGGTTTCAACCAGCTTGAAAAAATGTGTGTGTGGGGGGGAAGGTGTAAAATCAACCTCCTCTCTGACTGCGTGCTGGTCGGTTTTTGGAGCAAGGTAAAGTGACAGCATTGGGAAAGGCTATTTCTTCTCCCTTTTGCGTGGTTCTTTGGAAAGGCTGAGGCTTTTAGGAGTTGAATGTTACGAATACCTGGGGTTCAGTGGCATATGCAGAACAAATGTGAATCAAACACAAAAGTAATTCCTTCAAGAATTTTATTTATTGATGTGGTAGCTCAATACTACACTGTTTACAATAGAGAGTTAAGTGGGATTTTGGGTTTGCTGGGAAGCTGACAGCTTGCGGTTCCGAGCGAAATTTCTGCCTTTTGTGGGCGGAAAGAAGAAAAGCTGTGTTCTTGAAATGGTTATTTCTAAATGATTTGAAAGTTTGTTCCCTTTCCAGGCTGGGGAGAGCCTGCCAGGATTGCGGTTACTGCAATGGTGAAATTTTGGATGTGAAAAAAAAAATCACAGAAGTCTGTTTGCATTAGAATAACAAGATAAAGAACCTCACGGAGGCTTGTGGGGGACTCAAATGAAATGCAGTTGTGGATGGGTTTCTCTCACTCCCTTTCTCACGGGTAAGGTATTGGGAAGTGAGCAAGAACCTCAAACTAGCTGGATAAACAGAAGAATCATTGACGCTGATGTGCTGACGGGAAGTGTAGGGTCTGCAGGGAATACACTGAAGTCTGTCTGGTGGGGCTTGGCCTCGGCCTTAAGGGGCGGTTGGGTGATAGCAGCAGTGATCTGTTTGCCATGGGGTGGTTACCCCTTACATTCCTGCTTATCCCCATCAAATATATTTCTTGGCACTAAAAGTTCAGTCACTTCCCAGCCAGAGAATGCCATTGTTGCATCTGTCCTTTGTTTTCTGAAGTGTGCGTTGTCATTAGTTAATTGTCTTACAGCACATAGAAGAACAGGAGTACTTGTGGCACCTTAGAGACTAACAAATTTATTAGAGCATAAGCTTTCGTGGACTACAGCCCACTTCTTCGGATGCATATAGAATGGAACATATATTGAGGAGATATATATACACACATACAGAGAGCATAAACAGGTGGGAGTTGTCTTACCAACTCTGAGAGGCCAATTAATTAAGAGAAAAAAAACTTTTGAAGTGATAATCAAGCTAGCCGAGTACAGACAGTTTGATAATAAGTGTGAGAGTACTTACAAGGGGAGATAGAGTCAATGTTTGTAATGGCTCAGCCATTCCCAGTCCTTATTCAAACCGGAGTTGATTGTGTCTAGTTTGCATATCAATTCTAGCTCACCAGTCTCTCTTTGGAGTCTGTTTTTGAAGTTTTTCTGTTGTAATATAGCCACCCGCAGGTCTGTCACTGAATGACCAGACAGGTTAAAGTGTTCTCCCACTGGTTTTTGAGTATTTTGATTCCTGATGTCAGATTTGTGTCCATTAATTCTTTTGCGTAGAGACTGTCCGATTTGGCCAATGTTCATGGCAGAGGGGCATTGCTGGCACATGATGGCATATATCACATTGGTAGATGTGCAGGTGAACGAGCCCCTGATGGTATGGCTGATGTGATTAGGTCCTATGATGATGTCACTTGAATAGATATGTGGACAGAGTTGGCATGGGGCTTTGTTACAAGTATAGGTTCCTGGGTTAGTGGTTTTGTTCAGTGATGTGTGGTTGCTGGTGAGTATTTGCTTTAGGTTGGGGGGTTGTCTGTAAGCGAGGACAGGTCTGTCTCCCAAGATCTGTGAGAGTAAAGGATCATCTTTCAGGATAGGTTGTAGATCTCTGATGATGCGCTGGAGAGGTTTTAGTTGGGGGCTGAAGGTGACAGCTAGTGGTGTTCTGTTATTTTCTTTGCCTCGATCTGCAGCTTTGAGATGTTTTTGTGGCTTATTCTCAGCTGTATAAAAAACATACCCAAAGACCTTCCTCAGGCAGGATGGAGTAGGAAGGCAGTCCAGTGTCTGGAAGGAAATAATCAGTTAACCAATTTTCCATTCTGGCTGCTGACCTTTTCCCCCAAGAGAGATTTCTGACAGCAAGCAGTAGTGAAAATTTAGTCTGGAGGGAGGGAGAGATTGCTCATAAGAGGAATGTTCTCCCTTCCCTGAAACAAGCCGCATTAATGTATTTTGGGTTCACCTGTGGAACACCTTCCTGCCAAGGGGTGCTTCCTCAAAGGAATGAAGATTGAGCCCATAGTGCTCTTATAAGTGTTGATGGGTAACAGGTGGCAGCTTGACAAACCTGCTTGGTGGTGCCAGAATGCCCTTTCCTCCCAGTAAATCACCATGCAATGGACTGAGTGGGCTCTGAAACCTGTTTATTTGTGTCAAGTATCAGAGGGGTAGCCGTGTTAGTCTGAATCTGTAAAAAGCAACAGAGGGTCCTGTGGCACCTTTGAGACTAACAGAAGTATTGGGAGCATAAGCTTTCGTGGGTAAGAACCTCACTTCTTCAGATGCAAGTAATGGAAATCTCCAGAGGCAGGTATATATCAGTGTGGAGATAACGAGGTTAGTTCAATCAGGGAGGGTGAGGTGCTCTGCTAGCAGTTGAGGTGTGAACACCAAGGGAGGAGAAACTGTTTCTGTAGTTGGATAGCCATTCACAGTCTTTGTTTAATCCTGATCTGATGGTGTCAAATTTGCAAATGAACTGGAGCTCAGCAGTTTCTCTTTGGAGTCTGGTCCTGAAGTTTTTTTGCTGTAAGATGGCAACCTTTACATCTGCTATTGTGTGGCCAGGGAGGTTGAAGTGTTCTCCTACAGGTTTTTGTATATTGCCATTCCTGATATCTGACTTGTGTCCATTTATCCTCTTGCGTAGTGACTGTCCAGTTTGGCCAATGTACATAGCAGAGGGGCATTGCTGGCATATGATGGCATATATAACATTAGTGGACGTGCAGGTGAATGAGCCGGTGATGTTGTAGCTGATCTGGTTAGGTCCAGTGATGGTGTTGCTGGTGTAGATATGTGGGCAGAGTTGGCATCGAGGTTTGTTGCATGGGTTGGTTCCTGAGTTAGAGTTGTTATGGTGCGGTGCGTGGTTGCTGGTGAGAATATGCTTAAGGTTGGCAGGTTGTCTGTG
>NC_048302.1:135644709-135717136 GCF_013100865.1 Trachemys scripta elegans
TGCAAATTTGACACCATGGTGAGGTGCTCTGCTAGCAGTTGAGGTGTGAACTCCAACTACAGAAACAGTTTCTCCTCCCTTGGTGTTCACACCTCAACTGCTAGCAGAGCACCTTACCCTCCCTGATTGAACTAACCTCGTTATCTCCACACTGATATATACCTGCCTCTGGAGATTTCCATTACTTGCATCTGAAGAAGTGAGGTTCTTACCCACGAAAGCTTATGCTCCCAGTACTTCTGTTAGTCTCAAAGGTGCCACAGGACCCTCTGTTGCTGTTTATTTGTGCCTGTGTGTGTGTCAGCGGTGCAGCGCTCGAACCATCTAGCAATGGAGGGAGGTATGGTCTCGGGCCCAGGTGTGTAGGATGGAAAGAAACACATGAAAACACACCTTCGCAGAACTGACTAGTCAGGAAAGAGTCTGCAGCACTAATCTCACATCTAGCACGTACCATGTAAAAGAGTCTGGCAGTAAAAGCCCCAGGATTGCAATGTACAAGGTGGAGGGGTGCACACTTTGAATTGCCAAAGGCAAAGAATCTTACCCCAGATGGATGGGGGGTGGCCAGATCTCATGGCCCCACTGACAAGTCTGAACTACTTCAGGTATGTGCAAGAAGAGAGGAGTTACCCAAATGTGTTGGATTGGAGGAGAGGTCAGCATGCAGAATGGCCACTGTTGACATTTTGATTTTTATACATGTGCACAAAAGTGAAACATTTCAACTTTTTCCTTTTTCTGACAGCAGCATAAATAGTTCACCCTTCCATAGCACTTCTCCTGTGCAGATCTCCAAAGATGTTGATAAAAAAATGGCAAGATTCAGCAGCTTTTAGGTACAGTAGGCAAATGCTCTTCGTAGCCATTTTATAAAGAAGCAAGTAAATTTGTTTTTGTTATATGCAGTGGTATTGTAGCTGTGTCGGTGCCAAGATCTTAGAGATACCAGGTGTGGGAGGTAATATCTTTTATTGGACCAACTTCTGCTGGTGAGAGAGAGAAGCTTTCGAGCTTACACAGAGCTCTTCAGGTCAGGGAAACATACTTAGTATCACAGCTAAATAGAAGGTGAAACAGATTGTTTAGCATAAGTAGTTAACACACATTTCAAGGGACCGTTCAAGGTGAAGTGGACTGTTAACACAGTCATGGGGGAAAGTTTCACAATGATTTAGTAGTAGAGGGATCACAGGAGTTCAAACTTCCTCTACCCTAGTTTCAAGCTTTCTGGAGTGGCTCTGGAGCGTGAGTACCAACTTCAGAGCAAATAATAAATAAATAAATTAATGGAGATATCCCATCTCCTAGAACTGGAAGAGACCTTGAAAGGTCATTGAGTCCAGCCCCCTGCCTTTACTAGCAGGACCAAGTACTGATTTTGCCCCAGATCCCTAAGTGGCCCCCTCAAGGATTGAACTCACAACCCCGGCCAATGCTCAAACCACTGAGCTATCCCTCCCCTCGCAGACTGTTAAGAAGCAGGGCACAAACCCCAAACTGGTTGTGAGTTCTGTACTGTACTTAGATTTCACCAACCAAGTGTCAAGTGTGAGCTCAGGCACTTAACATGGAATCACAGGTAGACCAGAATACCCAAGGGGACTATCTTGCCACCCAGGCAAGCCTGCCTTTGTGATAGATGGTCCCTTACACCAAAAATCATAACAATATTCAGGTTACTGCCAGTCCCATCGGACTCAGTCACTGACCCCAGGTCAGTTGCACCTTAAATCCTATGCCAAAGACATCACTTGCAGCCAATCCTACCATAAATTAATGAAAGATTTATTAACTAAGAAGAAGAAATGAGTTATTTACAAAGTTAAAGCAGGTAAACACCCATACAAATGAGTTACATTCTTAGGTTTCAAAAGGCAATAAAAGTTGCTGTAATTTGCAGTTTATGTCCTTTAAGGGTAACCCAGTCCAAGCAGCTGGGGATCCCTTGTTTATGCTTAGAAAACTTGCCCTCTCAAAGGCCAAGCAGCATAGAGATCCAGTTTATTCATGTCAGAGATTTTTGTTCCTTTCCCCCGGAGTTCAAACTGATGGGTCGAGTCCACAAGCTTCATCGATGTGGGGAGGAGCAATTAACAAAGTCTTTGTTCTTTAATGTCCAAAGCACAACTGGAGTTGCAGCTAGCAAGGGATGTGAAGGGTAACAAGAAGGGTTCTACAGCTATGTTAGCAACAAGAAGGAGGTCAGGGAAAATGTGGGACCTTTACTGAATGCGGGAGGCAACCTAGTAACAGAAGATGTAGAAAAAGCTGAAATATTCAATGTTTTTTTAGCCTTGGTCTTCACAGACAAGGTCAGCTCCCAAACTGCTGCACTGGGCAGCAGAGTATGGGGAGGAGGTGAGCAGCCCTCAGTGGTGAAAGAACAGGTTAAGGACTATTTAGAAAAGCTGGACATGCACAAGTCCATGGGGCCGGATGCGCTGCATCTGAGGGTGCTGAGGGAATTGGCTGATATGATTGCAGAGCCATTGGCCATTATCTTTGAAAACTCATGGCGATTGGGGAGGTTCCAGATGATTGGAAAAAGGCAAATATAGTGCCCATCTTTAAAAAAGGGAAGACAGAGAACTCGGTCAGCCTCACCTCAGTCCCTGGAAAAATCATGGAGCAGGTCCTCAAAGAAACCATTTTGAAGCACTTGGAGAGGAGAGGCAGGTGATCAGGAACAGTCAACATGGATTCACCGAGGGCAAGTCATACCTGACCAACCTGATTGCCTTCTATGATGAGATAACTGGCTCTGTGGATATGGGGAAAGCGGAAGACGTGATATACCTTGACTTTAGCAAAGCTTTTGATATGGTCTCCCACAGTATTCTTGCCAGCAAATTGAAGTATGGATTGGATTAATGGACTATAAGGTGGATAGAAAGCTGGCTAGATCGTTGGGCTCAATGGGTAGTGATCAACGTCTCGATGTCTAGTTGGCAGCTGGTATCAAGCGGAGTGCCCCCAGGGTTGGTCCTGGGGCCAGTTTTGTTCAACATCTTTAATAAGGATCTGCACAATGGGATAGATTTGCACCCTCAGCAAGTTTGCGGATGACACTAAGCTGGGGGGAGAGGTAGATAGGCTGGTGGATAGGGTAGGGTCCAGAGTGACCTAGACAAATTAGAGGATTGAACCAAAAGAAATCTGATAAGGTTCAACAAGGACAAGTGCAGAATCCTGCACTTAGGAAGGAAGAATCCCATGCACTGCTACAGGCTGGGGACTGACTGGCGAAGCGGCAGTTCTGCAGAAAAGGACCTTGGGATTACAGTGGATGAGAAGCTGGATATGAGTCAGCAGTGTGGCCTTGTTGCCAAGAAGGCTAACGGCGTATTGGGCTGCATTATTAGGAGCATTGCCAGTAGATCGAGGGAAGTGATTATTCCCCTCTATTCGGCACTGGTGAGGCCACATCTGGATGTGGACAAATTGGAGAGAGTCCAATGGAAGGCAATGAAAATGATTAGGGGGCTGGAGCACATGACTTATGAGGAGAGGCTGAGGGAACTTGGGTTATTTAGTCATCAGAAGAGAAGAGTGAGGGGGGATTTGATAGCAGCCTTCAACTACCTGAAGTGGGGTTCCAAAGAGGATGGAGCTCGGCTGTTCTCAGTGTAGTTGACAGAACAAAGAGCAGTGGTCTCAAGTTGCAGTGGGGGAGGTCTGTGTTGGTTATTAGGAAAAACTATTTCACTAGGAGGATGATGAAGCACTGGAATGGGTTACCTAGGGAGGTGGTGGAATCTCCATCCATTGAGGTTTTTAAGGCCTGGCTTGACAAAGCCCTGGCTGGGATGATTTAGTTGGTGTTGATCCTGCTTTGAGCAGGGGGTTGGACTAGATGACCTCCTGAGGTCTCTTCCAACCCTAATCTTCTATGATTCTAGGAATGTTTCACAATGGCTCATTTGCTTTCATTGGGCCTTCTTGATGGGCAGGACTTAACACCTTCATTTTGCATTAATTAATGCTCCTTTCCTGCTTGATGAGTTACATAATTACAAAGGTTTACAATGCAAATACTTAATGTAACCTTGTATAAGATGGACTACAGATGCTATAAGTGAAATTATTACATGCAGCATCCTACGAGCAATTTATAAAGTCTAAACACATTCTTATAAACTTAACCTCTATTTTAACCATGCTAACACACAGATGAGCCAGGCTGATTTCCAGCGATGTATTGATCAGTGTTCAGTTTAGGCCTAGAGGCCTTGGCATGAGCTGGCACCTGATGTGCCAGCTGTAATTGCTAGATAACATAGTCTTCCTTGATATTACTTTTGTGTAGTCAATGGAGTGTGATGTGTGAGCCTGAGATTGGAAAACCCATTTTTGCCTATTCTCCCCCCCCCCCCAATTTCATTAATCAATAGGTATTCAGAAATGGAACCCGCTACTTCTTAATGTGCTTCTATCTATATTCCACATTATTCAACATTGGTGGAGTGGCATTTCAATAACCGAGACGGATTTTTAATGCTGATTAGTAATGAAGTGACTCCAAAAACAACCTCAGTAGCAAATAGTTCCATTTAGCTTAACTCCTGCATGAAATACCATTGTTGGTCTTTAGGTCTCATGTCTCTTTTCTAGAATTATTTTCTTGTAGTTAAATTTTTTTTTGGCATTTTCTTATAAAACAGACATATATGAACAGGAAAATGCTATATAAAAAGGATGCTGAACATTTTTAGATTGTAGCAAACTGGTTTTTGTGTGCATGGCAGTGCCCTCTACTGGATAGTGTCAGTGCTGCTCAACAGTGTGCCTAGAGTCCCTATATCGTTCGTAGCTAACGGGGATTCTTCTCTCGTTCAAGTGGTACAAGGCTTATACTTTTGGAGCAGAAGGAACACATTTCTGTCCCTGCTGCCATGTGAAATTGAGTCATGGGGAGCAGCATTGCGGTCAGTGAGAATTTGTTATAAATTTGTGGCCCTGGATTTGTTATAAATTCTGTAAGACTGCAGTAATGTCAGATGCCAACGATTTATTTGTTGCTCATAAGATCTAATTTAACGAACTTGTTTACAAGGCTATTTTCAGATATTCCAGAAGGAATCAATCCGATTCTTTTGGGAGAACGATCTCTCAAACCGTTGGTCATACAAACAGAATGACTTGAGTAGTTTCCACCCAATTGAGCAGTCTTGGAGTCCTTCCAGTGCTAAAGAATAATAGTTTTGTTGTTAATGCTTCGTGAGCTTACTGTCGTCGTTTAAAGAAAATGTGGTATCAGACAGTGTTGTGTATTAGAATCCATAATTACAAACACATTAGGACCAGATTAATATATGGAAACTATGAAACTCTCCAAAAGGTAAACAGAGGCGGCAGCAGCACACAAAGGTAAAAAAGTTCTCTAAGTCTTGGAGGAATGAGCGGTGTGAAGGTTTCTTAGAAGATTTTGAGGAGCTGTGCAGGTTTTATTTTTATACACCAAAGAGTGTTTTTTGAATTCAGAAATATTTTCTCTTGCCTGTACTTCTGCGCCTTGACATGTTATCTGATCACAACTGGATCTTAACCATCGCTTGTCACTGTGAAAACATGCACAACTTTTATTCAAGTAACAGCATAAAATTGTCCATCAACCAAGAAAAACCAGGAAATTGTTTGTGGTGATTGTCGGAATTGCCGTAGCAGATCATACCAGTGTAGTTACTCAGATGGTGGCCAATATCAAATGCTTCAGAGGAAGGTGCAGAAATCCCCATAATGGACAATTATGGAATAATTTTACTAACTGCCCTGAGGTTGGCTTAAACCCTGAAGTTTGAAAGTTTATATTCTGTAGACTTTATTAAAATCCCCTGAAATGTAACTGGATGTTATAGTCGGCCAGGCACATGCCAAATCCTTTTTTGTTCTTAGTCCCCATGACATTTAGTGGTAACAAGTTCTACAGATTCTGTCACGTGATGTGTTTAAAATAGAGTTGCCAGCCCTCTAGGAATGTCCTAGGGTCTCCAGGAAATAAAGATTAATCTTTTAATTAAAGATTATCTCATGTGATGAAACCTCCAGGAATACATCCAACCAAAATTGGCAACCCTAGTTTAAAAAATATTTTATCAGCTATAAACTTGAAGCCTTTCAGTGTTATTGAATACACCCCTTGTTTTTGTATTGTGAGGAGGTAAGGAGGAGCTACTTTGACTTATCTAATGTACAGTGAGCTCCCCTATCTCTGTACCCCAGTTTACTCCTGCCTTTTCCAGCTGATTAATTTTATTAATCTTGTCATTTCTGCTACTCATCGGGCTCTTTAATTTCCGTCTTTCACAGCCTGCTCTTCCTACACCCTTCGTGGGAGAAATAAGAGAGCCAGTCTTCGCTTTATTGATATGCTTCACCACTTATTTCCAACTTTATCTCTTGAAATGCATATGTTAGAACAGTGATATTTGCTCACCACAGCAGTGGCTACTGAAAATGCTGCTTCTAATCTCTGCCTGCAGAAATATTGAGTACATTTAGCCTTTGAATGCTGCTAGCTTTAACTCTTTAATTGGGGGCAGAATCGGGCTGATGCAAACCATCGTTTCGTGGAAAGCGATTCATGTCCCAATTTTGAGGTAGAAGTTGGTGTTAAAATAGCTGAAATGATTGAGGAGACTTCCCTGGCATTTATGAAACAAGAGTACTCTCGCCCCCCTCCCCCCCCCCCCGGTTTGGTTGGGTGATGTGCGAGCTGGGCTGTGTGGCTGTGGTCTTTGCCTGTAATGTTGTTTTGTGTTTGTCAGGCTGTGACCCAGAAATTATTTCTAGACCTTGGGAAAGTGTAGTCTGGATTGTTGTAGGTTGTGCTGCAGGGGGCAAGAAGGTAGGTGCTGATGTGAAAAAGGGGCATCTTGGAAATATTGAGTACAGTAGCACCCACAGGCTCAGGTCAGGGCCTCATCATGCTGGAGGCTGTACAAATGCAGCCAAGGGGTTTATGATCTAGTTTAAGAGACGACTCAACAAGTAAGTGTAACAAACAATGGAGGAGGGAGCAGGGAGGGAGCATGGGGGTAACATAATAAGTGTTTGCCCTTACATGTCTAATAGTGGGCACTACCTGATTGTCCCAAATCCTTTTCTTTTTTAGGAGACAAGGTCTGTCTCTATTTTTAATAAACACACTACTTTTCTATTTCATATCTTTAAACCTCTCCCTGTTTCTATATGGCCTTTAAACCTCTGTTTCTGTTTTTCCTAAAATAAGTTACCAATGGGAAACAAGGGGAGATGGTTGAGTGGGGAGTAAGGGGAGTGTATATTTACACAGGGGAAGGTTAAGGAAAGATTGGAGAAGTGAGGCCAGAAAGAAGAAATAAATGGTGTAAAATACAAGAGAACAGGAATATATCTTATTGATAAGAAGCTGGTGCCAAACTATAGTGTGTGTATCTTCTGCGTACCTACCGGTTTGTGTGTATATTTTTATAATCCAAATACATTCACACTTCCATTTTATTTTCCTGGAAGATGCCCCAAGAGAGGTAAGTTACCATATCTTCTGTGTTAAACTACCACGAGCTTTCCTCCATCCGCAATAGCTTAAATCTTTACTCAGGGCTCTGAGCATGCTATTACATCTCACATTTTCCTATACGTGTCACCTTCCTCCTCTGCCTTCTCTTTGATCCCCATTACGTCTTAAACCTGTGTATCCTTACTGCAGACCTGTAGGAGTCTGAACTGGTTTTTGTCTGAAGTAAGCTGTCAGCTCCTTGGAGCAGGGACTGCATCTCAATCTGTGATTGCAGAGCATTGGACATGCTGTTGGCACTCAATTGATAATGCCCTCCACAGAGTCAGGAATTGTAAATTGTGCAGGAGTACTTGGGACTGGACACTTGGGCTGAGATCCTGCAAACTGATTCACATGGGTAAAGCACCACAGAAGGGGGGCTGCCTTTGCAGGTCCACTTGCAGGATTGGGGCTTCAGGTGCTGTCTGGCTACCATAAAAAGAACAGCCTATCTTCTCCTTAGTTGCTAACCTGTAATATCCTATGACCCACTAATCTTGCTAAGGGAGATTTGTGGCATGAACGTTGATTGGAGACCTGGTGTGTGGGTGATAACAGCTGCAGGGGATTATGTTTGAGGGACTTCTCAATTTAAAAGGAGCTTTGACAAAAAATTGTGTGGTCAAAGAAAAGGCAACCCGTGCCCCCCTTGCTCTGCATCTAAACATTCTCATATTCAGAAAGGATAAAAAAGAACTTGTTCATTTAATTTAATTCCCTTTTGAAGAGCCAAAACCAACAGCATAAAACCAGACGTAGACTCCACATGGCAGGATAGAAGTCTCCAACTCAACCCCTTATTTCTCCTCTCCTCCCCCCCCGGGTCAAAAAAAGTAATTTTGGATAATTTCCTTAGGGTTTCTGCTGATGAACCTAGCTAATCCTAACCAAGAGCATAATTAACAAATTAACTTCAGGAGTTGCTTTAGACATGTTGTGACGGTGCTGCCTGTGGGAGCCAGCTAAGGTCACTCAATTAGGGTGAACTGTAAACAAAATGGGGCAGACAAACCCCAAACGCCGGTGGATATTCCAATACTTAGATTTACCAAGCCAGCCCAAAACAGCTTCTATAGTACTCACTGGTTACTCAGAAGTCCAAACAACGCAGTTCCCTTAAAGTGCCCAGCCTCAGGCTTCCGTTCAGACACACCTGTCAGATATGATGATGATTATTGAAAATCTTATCTCATCCTATAGAAGAAAAGGTTCTTCCAGTCCCAAAGGATCAGCCACATACTCAGGCCCAATAATAACTTAGATCTTACCCAAAGTACACGCTTATAGTCAATTCTTATTAACTAAGCTAAAATGTATTAAAAACGAAAAGAGAGAGAGCATTGGTTAAAAGATCAACATACATAGAGACTTGAATTCAATTCTTGAGGTTCAGATGCATAGCAGAGGTGAGCTTGTAGTTGCCAAAGTCCTTTTGGACTATAACCTATGGACTATTTCTAATGTCCATATTCAGGGTGGCTCCAGTCAAAGACTGGGGATCTCAATCCTTGTGGCTTAAGGTTCTCCCTCTTGAAACCCAAAGCAGATCTGAGATGCAGAAGGATCGTTCCCAAGGTTTTTATACATTTCCAGCAGCCTTTTGGCCTGAGAAAACAATAGGCTCAACTTTCTTTCTTCTAAACAACGTGGCAATTAGCACAGGATAATTTATCCATTAAACAGTTCAGATAGAGGTTACCACAACCTTCAAAGAGACATGTAGACAATACTACTATTTCACTCAAGTCTCATCATCAAATGTTAATATTCCTTCTTTGATCTTTGAATTAAAGCTGTAGCAATAGACAAGACTGGTTTGCTTACAGCACAGGCCGTGAGCAAACATCTACCCTTTTGCCTCTAACAATACAGACTTACATTTCAAAGCTCTATTCATTTACCTATCTTCCTAACCAGTCTCTACAGTTCAGCCATTGGTCAGGTCAATCTGTGAGTTAATTAACTCTTTCTGGCCCTGTCACCTTTCAATGAGATATTATATTATACTCAAAACGTCACACGTGTCTTGGCTTATTAGGGAATATAAGGAGTTCTCTGCAGAGGTGCTATTTGTAAGAGTACTCTGCAGAGTGACACAGCTGTGGGAAAACTATTGAGTTTGTGTTACTTGCTGCAGGCATATAAGCCTTCAGAAATGTTAGGGAATGCTCTAGGTTAAGGGTCCCAGACTGTTGTCCGTGAGGTTGCTGTTCCATCCATTCACTTTACAACATTGTTTTAAAAACAGTAGTATATGAACCAATAACGTCTGGGAGCTGCTGCATCTAGGTCCAGGGTTCCCAAGCCCTGACATAGCTTGGACCACATTTTAATACTGATGTAGTTTCATGGAACTCCTGCCCTCCACTTTGTGATCATGTGGATCACGACATGCCCCTTTTGGGATCCTGCAACACCTCCATGATATCTACAGTAATTGCTTATGTGGCAAAGTAATGTTAGGAAAGTGGTTCAGTCTATCAGCTGTTGCATAATGCTAATGTAGCAGTAGCTGGACATGGGGAAGAACTGGTGTCATGAGTCTCGCCAGCTCTCCGCAGACCACCAGTGGTTCGAAGACCACACTTTGGGGACCTCTGATGCAGGTGATAGTGTGAATTTAACCTATTCCTTGCAGACTACAGTCTGTACCTTAATAGAATTATTTTCTCTTGCCACTAGTCAGTCCATCATGCATACATAATAGGATAAGGAAGTTGAATTTAGCCTGGATTATATAATTAGAGGAAAGAATATCAGATGATTTAATAAGAGAAAGGGGTAATCTTGAGATTAAAGCACAGGATGGGGGAAAAGAGATTTTATTGAATATTTGTATGACACTCTCACCTGGAAACCCCAACTGAGATTTGGAGGTCCCACTGTTCTAGGCACCAAACACATGCATGTGCTTGCACCAATCTACATAGACAAGACAAAGAGAGGATGGGAGGGGAAGTGACTTGCCCAAGATTACACTGGCCAGTGGCAGTGCAGAGACTAGACTCCATGTTTCCTGAGTGCCTGGTCAGTGCTGAATTTCTGTTTCTGTTTTATTCTGATCTCTGCCATGTGATGAGTGTATTACTTCCTTTTTCCTTACCTTGGTTGCCCCCTTCTTCCTTACTATGCCAAGTGTTGAAAATTTATTTGTCAAGTACTTACGCACTGAGGGTCTGTCTATGCGTCAGTATGGCTGTGGCTAGCCTGGGTCAGCTGACTCGAACTGGGACTGTGGGGACTAAAAATTGCAGTGTAGACGTTTGGGCTTGGCCTGGAACCTGGGCTCTGAAACCCATCGAGGGGGATGGGTCTTAAAGCTCGGCCTGTAACCTGAGCTGGAATGTCTATGCTGCAATTTTTAGCCCTGCAAGCCTGTTGACCTGGACGCTAAAAGTCAGTCTACACTAGAATCGCTACAACGGTGCAGCTGTACCGCTATAGCTGCAGACGCTCTATGCCGACGGGCGAGAACTCTCCCTTCAGCATAATTTCTCTACCTACTCAAGTGGCGGTAGCTATGTTGACGGGAGAGCGTCTCCTGCCAACATAGCACTGTTCACGCCGGTGCTTAGGTGGGTGTAACTTACGTCGCCCAGCTGTATGACTTTTTCAGACCTCTGAGTGACTTATGCCGAAGTAAGCGCTAGTGTGTACAAGCTCCGAGACTCAGTGCCGTGGGTTTTTTTATTGCAGTGTAGACGTAGCCTTAAATGGCGAATGCTATAGCAATGCAAAGTATGGGTGGATGACTGTACCATTTATATTTGCAATCTTAAAGCGACACTGTCAATTTAAAAAACATACATCTGTCTGAAAATGTTATATCCTCTTGTAACAAAACAACACAAAGATGACTGTAATGGAACCAGCTTAGAGTGAGAAAAACATTTATTTGTTTTACTTCAATGTGTTTACCTTGTGCATTCAAAACCATTTTGTCAACAGGTGGTTTCACTGTTTGTGTAGGTCTTTTGCAAAGTAAGAGGAAAGCAAAACCATTTTTACCAGGCTCACTTCCAATTCTTAGTGAACTTTGAATTCTGGTCAATTTCTAAATGGCCTTTTTTAACTTGAAATGAGTTAGAAATATTATAGACTGGAAAACACTTTTAATATGTTGCCTTCATTTTGATAGGCTTAAATAGCATCAAGTGATTGTAATAGGTTCATATCCTACAGCTGTTGGGACAAATTCTGCCCTTAGATACACACGCAAAACAATTCCCACTGAAGTTAATTAGGGCTGGTCTTGCAGCTCTGAGGTTGGGATTTGACACAGTGCCTTTTAAGTTTCTATTTTCAGTGTTCCTAAGAGGCTTTAGTAGAGATTTTATTTTTCTAAACCTCTTGCAGTGGCTCAGATATTATGGTGATGGTCTGGTATAAAAACAGATTCAAATTTGATTTTTAATCTGAGATCAATGTAACTCTTACAAAGCATACTTCTACAGTAAAAATATCTGGTGTATTGTAGATAAATCCCTACTGATTTCTGAAAGGAGTCACCGTTGTCCAAAAATCAAATTAATGTTTGAATCATACAGGATAAACTGGAAATAGTTCAGCTGAATAAATAATGCTTATATGTAAAATGGAGTGCAATAACATGCATAGAATTGGAAAAACATGCCAGTTACCAAGAAAAATACCATTGCATCCATATTAATTTTTCATTTTCAGTTAGAAAAGAAACCATAATAAGTCACTATTAAAAAGGGAACGTAGTTCTGAAATACAACTGCTCAAGGTCCTGCTACAGCAATACCTCCCTATTTAGCAAAGCACTTAAACATGTCCTTATGTCTCATTCTCATTAATGAAAATTTAAGCACATGCTTAAAGCTAACCACATTCTTAAGTGCTTTGCTGAATTGGAGTCCAAGGTCTTATAATCTGTTGTGTAGTGTTGGAAAATAGCTCAGATTTGGCCCTGAGTTTAGATTTTGTTTCAGAAAGCAATGTTTTCTAAAACATTAGAACCACCAGAAATGTTTCCATAATTATTTAAATTAAGGTGGAAACTACTGTTTAAAAATGGAGCATTTTACTGCATTGCTTGCAACTAATAAACCCCCCAACACATAGCTTTGCGAACCTGGAAATCCTACAAATAAGTAATATTGACTTAGTTGTTTTTCATGTTCCAAGTTTAAAAAAAAAAATGCAAAAAGCCCACAAATATTACTGAGTCCATTGGATTGTTAAAATCCTCAGTTTTAATAATCTGAGTGTGGTTAGTATTCTCTACAATGCATGGTTTTTAAATGGTCCCTTACAACTACAAATACATTTTAAAACAAAGCATTAAATAATTTGCCCCCTTTTGCTTAACTACTCAAGTCCAAATTCATGGTCAGTTTTCTTCTGGGAAATGGATATCAGTTATATTTAACACATTACGGGGAATGCAACTCCTTGCTTTGCTTTTAATGTCAGTGAGGAAGATCCTACCAGGTATTTGAGATTTTTTTCCCCCTAGTTTTTCATTCCGTTTGAACTTCTGTGCCATTCTGAAGTATTACACAGTAATAGCATTTGAAAGTTTTCAGGCTCTAATTCAATCTGTGAATGAAAACTGTATTGTCAGAAGTTCAGAGAAGTGCTGAGAGCCTTGAGTTTCTTATTAGGTCTATTGGGAAATAACATTGCAGGACTGTGGAGAAGCCTGAAGGGGAATGGGTGGAGTCCTTGGTAATTGGAGCCGGAGGTATGGTTAATGGATGGCATCAACTGTTTTTCGTTATGCTAAGGGCCCCAGGTTTGTTAGAATGGGCACTTCAGTCTGCCTGCAGCCTGGGGACAAAACTAGATCTTTTAGCCATTGGCAGCAGGGGAATCCTCTGCCCCCTGAAGTTCCCTCCATTTCTTCTGCTTCGCCAGTTTCTGGCCGCTCAGCCAGCACTCCTTGCTGCTGAGCTTTTCTGAGGGAAAGTCCAAACTTAAAACTCTAACAGTTTGGCTCTGTAATGTGCCCATCTCATTCCCAGCCACATTTCAGGGCTGCCTTTATCTTCTGGGGACATTGTCCCCTCAGATCTGCTTCCCCTTCTGAGGTGTTTGCAGTGGCTGGTGCCCCTACTAGGTTGTCAGGCGTCCAGTTTTTGAACAGAATGCCTGGTCGAAAAGGGACCCTGGTGGCTCCGGTCAGCACTGCTGACTGGACCGTTAAAAGTCCGGTTGGTGGCACAGTGGGGCTAAGGCAGGCTCCCTGCGTGTCCTGGCTCTGGGCAGCTCCCCAGAAGCGGCTGGCAGGTCCGGCCCCTGGGCGCAGGGGCGATCAGGGAAGCGCCGCGTGCTGACCCCACCCCCAGCGCTGGCTCCGCAGCTCCCGTTGGCTGGGACCAATGGTCAGCGGGAGCTGCGGGGGCAGTATCTGTGGGTGGGGCACCACGCAGAGCCACCTGGCTGTGCCTCTGCCTAGGGGCCGAACATGCTGGCCGCTTCTGGGAGCAGCACGGAGCCAGGACAAGCAGGGAGGAGCCTGCCTTTCATGGACCCGGCTTAGACATAGTCTGTGGACTCCATGTTGAAAACCATCACTTGAGGAGCAAGCAGCTCACCCTCCCCCATCACAATGAGGGGAGCCACTCCAGAAGGAAGGATCGCCCAGTAGAAGATTGCGCCCCACTCCTGTCTGGAGAGCCCAGCTGCTGCTACCTCATTCTCCTTCTGCTCTGATGGTCCCGCTTCCTCCTCTGCTACCACCTCTACAACAGGCCTCCCAGGGAAATCCCTACTGATGTGCCAGGCTGGGGACTTCAAGGGAAACAGAGATTCGTCTGGCCCATGTACCCCCCAGGCAGAAGAGGGTGTGGCAGAGTTTCTGGGAAATCCTCCTTTGAACTCCAGGCCAATCCCTTCCTTGAGACCCGGAAGGGACCCACATGAAGAACAGGAGACAATAAGATGAGTCTCTTTAAGGCCAGGGAAGATTGCTAGCCACTTGAAATA
This sequence comes from Trachemys scripta elegans, assembly GCF_013100865.1. Taxonomy (NCBI): domain Eukaryota; kingdom Metazoa; phylum Chordata; order Testudines; family Emydidae; genus Trachemys; species Trachemys scripta. The sequence goes on from NC_048302.1 coordinate 135,659,204, forward strand.
CTTTTGGCGCAATATCTGAATCCAGTTTTGCTCTCCCTCTGAAGCAAAATCATAGTGGCAAACTCCCAAAGAGGAAATAAAGTCACAGATGTTTCCCCTGCTCATCTTCATGGAGTGCTGCATGGCAGATCAGTAAAGAAAAGACCAGGCCACAGAAGTGCCAGTTTCTCTGGTTGTGTGCACACAAATAAAGGGAATTTTCTTCTTATGGGCAGAAGGGCAGCTTTGCAAAGTGTAGTTTGAGAATCAAATTACCCATAATATTAAAAACAAACAACCCCCTGTAACGATGCTACCTTTGGTGGGATGCTTATGAGAGTACCAATTCAGGACAAATTGCAATTACAGCCCAAGACTGGGCTTCCTTTACACACCAAAGGCAAACCAAAACAGCCAAACAGAGAAGGCTTTGGGCTGCTTCAGGGAGAGTTCTGACAACTGTGCTTCGGATGTCTGCAGCTGCCTTAGAGAAGCTATAGCTGTATATTCCTCTTCATGGGCCCTGGGCAGATGTAATAGAGACGGGATTTCCTTCCACTCTGAAAAGACTGGGAAAGTCTTGAGATGTCATTCCCCACTGCTGCTATGGGTCACCACGCCCTAATGTTCAGCTTATGGTTCCCAGCTTCTGCTGCAGCGTGCCGGGCTTCATCATAACCTCCACCTCCTCTCCACAGCAGCTCGTTATGGAGCAATGAACGGGGCAGGAGTCCAAATGCAGAAGAACAAGCAGACAGAAAGGGGCTCCTCGACCCACCATTTCAGCTTTCTTGCCCCTCATGCTTCTGTTTTGTAAGGCCAGAAAGTCCCTCTGTGTTCGCTAGTCAAAATTGCGTACTGATCTGAATTCAGCTTGGTGTCTCTACTGAAGGTTAACGTGGTGATTTTCCCTGGTGGCCAGGAACATGGCGTTTCTAACTGGTAGGGATTGTTACCTGAAAGACCGGCCTCCTTGCTTCACAGGCCTTCATGGACAGCCAAGCAGGCAATTAGCACCGTATCTCCCTCCCTTGTGCATGGAAAAACTTCAGGTGGCATCAGACCAACCCAGGGGAAAAAAGTTTCATCTGAAACCTCAGGGCCTCCGCTTGCTTTCAGCAGCAGGGCTAACATGCATGGACAGTATTGCAAGCATGGTCTGTCTCAACCTGAAGGTCCCATGGCCTACGGGCTTATCCCTGGAAACGATAGTGGGATACAAATCTGTTTAACACAAATGTATGAGATCAGTTGCACAGGCAAATCATTTCCCCATTTAGTAATACAATGGGAAACTTTATAGAGACCTGATGCAATTCACAGTCATCGGAAAAGTCTATTGACAATCCTGGCTCTTGACAGCCACACTAGAAGAGAATGCAGGTCATGTGGCAAATTGAAGCAATCTCTTTGATTCAACAGAAGACAAGACTACTTTGTGAGCAGTAGCTAGAACAAGTGCACAGTACAGAAGGGAGGTCAGTAGCTGTCCTTGGTTGTCTCAGAGCATTCTGTGCGACTCCCAACCAGCCCTTTCTGGAGTTAGACCCCCCAGTTGGTGGTGCTAGACTCCCTCAGTTTGGGAGCAAACAGCTGTAGTCAAAATGAGGTTACTGAACATTGTCCATGGTTGAGGTCCTGTCTGGAATTTATGCAAGAGGCACTGGAAGAGTTTTGTCCCATTCCCACTCTCAGGTGACCTGTGGACATGCCAGGATATAAATGAAGCCATCTATCGTCAGAATGGAACGATACAACCCATTCCCCATCTTGTTCCTAACCTCAGGGATTCGCGAACAAACAGAACTGGGCTCTATATGAATGAGTTCCTTAGTTCACTTTTGTCTCCTTTCATTTTCATCTCTTCCTGGACAATTTTTCAGATCAGTTTGCTTTGTACAGAGAGAAAGCTAAAACAGTTTCTGGAGTATCTTGGATTCATGACAGACACAGACATATGGTGCTAGGCAAGTTCGGTCATAGGCCTGGGCTGAGGATGAATACTATGGTTACAGGGTCTTGTCTCAGCAGACTGTTAACAAAAGATGGCTATAAAAGAAAAGAAGTGATGTCACAGAAACAAAAATCTGCTGGTTGGAGCCTGTCGAGAATGCTGATCTCATCCACAGACGCACTATAATTAGGCTTGGGAAAGGTTCAATTTAAATCGATAGATTTTGGATAACATGTGTTTCAGCGGACACACAGAAATCAACGAAAAAATATCTGCTGCTGTTAGCAAGCGGAGGCCCTGGGGTTTCAGATGAAACTTTTTTCCCCTGGGTTGGTCTGATGCGACCTGAAGTTTTTCATGCACAAGGGAGGGAGATACGGTGCTAACTGCCTGCTTGGCTGTCCATGGAGGCCTGAGAAGCGAGGAGGCCGGTCTTTCAGGTAACAATCCCTACCAGTTAGAAACGCCATGTCCCTGGCCACATAGGTAACTGTGTGAGTGAAGCTTCCCCCATCGCACCTGGTGCCTGCAGGGATCGGGTGTCTCTGGTCCTGCGGCTGCGTAGGGAGCCCGTTGCCAACAGAGTGAGGGAGTGGGGCCATGACAGGGGATCTGCAGAGTGGTATGGTGGATTTCTGCAGGCGCAAGGTGAGGGGAAGGCTGTGGTTATGGCTGTCAGAGCAGAGAGCCCCAGGCCAGCACTGTGAAGAGGACCGTGTTGAGCAGGAGGGTCCATCCTCAGTTGAATGACACCTGCCTGGTGATTGAACCATTCAGTAGTGAAGTGGTCTCCCCTGTGACTGGGGACTTGTTGTCATTCTCCTTGCTCTCCTGGTTGGGGGGGGGGGGGGTGGTCTCTGCTCTGCTTTGCCTGGATCACAGCCGTCCCTGCACCTTGTGCCTGCAAGAATCAGGTATCGCCACCTGCAGCCATGCAGGGAGCTCTCTGCAGCTCCACTGTCATGGCCACGCTCACTCACCAGCCAGGAATGTTTAGGCCCTTCCTGGGCAGAAATTGTTCAGCCGTGGCCTGGCGCTCATCCTCCTCTTTGCAGCCCTGGCTGGAGGGGTCTCTGCTCTGCTGGGTCAGGACCGCAGCTTCCTCCATGCCTTCACCCAGTTGCCTTGGACTCTTGGCCATGCAGGGAAACCTCTTCAGCCCTGCTGTCAGTGCTGGGAATTCTCTGTAGCCCCGCTATCAGCACTGCCCAAACCGCAAGCCTATCCTGCTCTTAATTTCCAGCAACTGTAAAAATAAATAGTTAGTTAAAAATCGATATTAATTGTTTAAGTTGGGGGGGGGGGATTCTGCCAAGCTTAGCTATAATGACCCAGAGTTCCTATGAGACCTAACCAATAATTCCTGTTGTTCTTCTCTGCATCTCACCCTATTGCTTCCATTGGCAGCATGAATGCAGAAAATCAGATTATTTGAAGGGATCCACCCTGTAGCGAACCAGGCAGAATGATCTTTGTCAGATGCCAGCTTGGCTAATGGAGGGGTCCCATTCAGGTTCCGGTGCAATCCAGGGAATGGGCACCATAAAGAGAGAGAACATAACATCCACTGGCTGGAACACAATTCGTTGAAGTCCCGGTACACTGTTCCTTCCGTAGATCAGACTTGTTCTGGTTGTGGCAAATTAATGGGGTTTCATAAATATAAACAAACTAGAAAGAACGCAAAGAGCCCTACTCCAGAGAAACTCAACCTCTGTATTGGGCAGAGCCAAGTTTCCTATCTCTGTGTTCTGCCTACTGAAGGGTAGATGAACACCACGGCTTACGTGGCAGAAGCTGGATTAAGTAGAGTGGAAATATCCAGAAATAGCCTCACTCATTATAAATCCATGTGGTGGGTTGGACATTGACCTCTGAATCCGGGTGCCCTGTGGCTTCCATTTTCTCAGTACCCAGGATTTGAGGTGGTGAATGACCTCTCTCGAAGTTTGGCAGTGTTGATGCTGTATGCCTTCTCCGCTTTTTCACTGCTCCCCAGGCCCATACAAAAGACAGGAAGGAAAAAGCTGCAGTTATACTATTTATACCTTTCTGGTTATAGCAGCTGTGGTTCTCAGGCCTGATTATCATCAGACCTTCTGATGCGTCTGTCTCAGGGCCAGACACGTTCAAAATGGCTACTTGGATGGAGTGATTATCATCTTATGGACCCTAAAATAGAAGTTGACAAAGTAGAATTTATTCTACTGGCTGGTGTGTCTTAACTACCATGCTAACCAACTGAGTTCCTCCAGGAGGGCCTTAATGTGAGTGTATAAGTGTCCAAGCAAAAGGGTCAAGTAGTTTGTGATCAGTTTGGTCCTGCCACAATACACCAAGGCTAGACTTGATAACTTCTCGAGGTCCCTTCTAGCCCTCCATTTCTATGATTCTGTGTTCAAGGAAAGGAAGTTATGTATCGATCCCAACATTAAATGCTTCCTTACCTCTGCAACCCTTGTTCCTGCCGCACAAGGACAGAGAGCACTGTCTGGAAATTGTTTTTTGCTCCTTTCAGCTCTACACAGATTGAATTCAGAATATAACTCCCCCAGGAGGGGTCATTGTACTTCCTGTGCATTAAAGGAGACGTCCTAACGGTGACTATCTCCAATTAGACAAGATTTTGAGGATGGACGCTTTCTCTGATGAGACCCCGTATTGTACTTTTAATTGACAAGTAATCCTTACAGCTGTCGTAGCATTGATTTCCAAAGTACATACAAGAAATAGTCTTCCTTCTGTTAAGCATCAAATCCAGTTCTTAGGAGCATAGATAGTCTCAGGGCAGAGAAGTCACCCTCTCCATAGGGGAATCTCCTAGGCAGCTACCTGGTCATCTTTATCTAAATTCACCAAATTTTACGTATTTATCATCCAGCTTTTAGCCAGTGCCATTTATTTGTAGACGTCTTCTCTATGCCTTAGTGTCCAGGTAAAGCCTGTGGGCTTGATAACATCTCCAAATTCCTAAAGAACCTGGTAAAAACTAAGACAGTGGCTAGCCATCTTTCTATCTTGAGTCATTTGGGAGAATAAAATACCTAAGCTGTTGCACAGAACAAAAGTAATAGCCCTACCAAAACCTGAGAAGGACCACTGACTTGCAACAGGTTACCACTCCATCTCTTTGCAAATTACTTGAAAGGCTTACCTTGAAAGAATTACCTCCACAGTCAGTGCTATCTGTGTGTACATAAAGCTGAAGGATTCTCTGCACCTTGAGGTCTTTAAACCATAATTTGAGGACTTCAATAACTCAGGCATAGGTTAGGGGTTTGTTGCAGGATTGGGTGGGTGAGATTCCGTGGCCTGCGTTGTGCAGGAGGTCAGACTAGATGATCATAATGGTCCCTTCTGACCTTAAACTCTATGAGTCTATAATAAACCACAATATCTGTAATCAATGTTGGCACTCACCATCTGCATCAAGTGACTTCCATGCCACGCAGAAGACCTGCCAGTATTCCTCCATCTTACAGCTGCATATGACACAATCTGATGTACAGGCCTACTACACAAACTGTCATTGGCCCTACTGAAGTGGGTTGTCATGGTTGTAGAACTGTTGCTGAGAGGCCTCAGTTTCCAAGTTTTACTTGACAAACGAAAAAGCCTCCGAAGGTGGTAAAATAATGGCCTACGCCGGGGCTCAGTTGTAGTACCAACGCTTTTTAAGCTAGTCACAAATTACCTTCCCAGTATCACTGCCAGGCATTTATCCATGCAAATAACATTTGTCTGGCAGTTCAGGACAGGGATTTCAGTCACCTAGAACATAGGCGCCAACTCTGTGGGTGCTCCGGGGCTGGAGCACCCACGGAAAAAAATTGGTGGGTGCTCAGCACCCACCGGCAGCTCCCCGTGGCCCCGCCCCGCCCCCCTGCTCCAGCTTGCCTCTGCCTCCGCCGCGTCCTGCTTCTCCCCCCTCCCTCCCAGCTCTTGAGAGGCCCCCAGGGATTTGGGGAAGGGATCCAGTGGGGCAGGGAGGGGGCGGAGTTAGGGCAGGGGCTTTGGGGATGGGGTGGAGTTGGGGCGGGGCCAGGAGTGGGGGTGGGAGCACTCACCGGCGCTGGAGAAAGTTGGCGCCTATGACCTAGAAGAAATCCCAGAGGCAGATACGAAAGAGCTGGCCCTTTACTGTAATGGAGACTTAAACCTAGTACCAAAAAGACAATTTCCATCTGCTTCCATCTATACCACCCACAAGCTAATAAACAGCTCAACATCTTTCTGCATGGAAACAGGCAGGACCATAACCTAAAGCCCAAGTGTTATGTTAAATTGGATCATATCTTGACTTTCACATAATGGATCTGTGGGGTGCAGCACAATCAATAGGAGAATTTTATTTGTGCTTACCTGAAAATGTCCTTTCTTCAAATAATGAGATCTGGAGATCCAGCCCACTCTGAAGACAAAAGGATGAGCCAGAACAGAACGGGAAATTGACATCCAAACATGTGTGTGTTTCATTAGGAGGAATTCCCCATGCTCTACAGTAGGGTAAATTGGTGTGCTTTTTTCCTCCAAGTTTATTTAACACAATCTGTAATTAAAAGAAAAGAAAATCCAGGTATCCTGATTGCGGAGGGTGTTTCAACTAGAAGGAACTTTAGGAGGCAGCATCTTCCCCTGCTGCCAGTAACTACCGGGTCTAGTTTGTTAGAATTGAGAAACTTTTGGAAGGTTGAGCAGGGCATCTGGTAAAGTGTTTCTTTATAAAGCTGGCTAGCTCATTTTATTTTTCAGTCTTTACAGTGCTGAATTCACTAGGTGGTTGTTTCTTACGCTAATCATAGTAAATTTGAAACCTTTGATCAGTACTGAAAATCCATGATTATTGTTGAGTGATTACAGAATTCCATTGTGTGAATTTATCTAGCTCAGCATGCCTGAAGTTTAAAGAAACGACGAGAGAAAAAATTGAATGGACTAAAGTAATGAAAGTAGATAATTCTTCTTAAGTAAAATACAAACATTGTCAAAAGTTTTTAATTAGTAAAATAGAATTCACGCTTATCTGAAAAATTGCAGTAAATTTGCTTCTTTAGATTCTTCAAGATCGAATGTTACTATTTGAGTGGTAGAACAGAACATTGAGTTTGATCTCCAACTGAGACATTTTCAGTGTCATAGTTAAACACATTTGCGATGATTATAAGTGTCTGTCCCAGGCATTCAAGCAGCTTTGTAACATCAGTTTTACTTAAGAGCAGAGTCTGATCAAACCCAAAAATTTCCAAAGAGCAGTTAGTGGTGAAAGGCAAAGATTTGAGCTTGGTAAGAGAGTCCAACTTCCATAAGTGTTGAAATTTGCTCTGAGCATGAGGATGACTTTGATCCAAACACAGCGCAGACTTACATAGCATGGGACTTTATGAAAAGTCAGTAAACTTACAGGTTTTGGAGATACTTAGGTATTGAAATGGTAATGTAATCAGCCTGTAGTGTCAATGGAAAACTGGCTTGACATAATTAACAACAAAGAAGTAGAACCAGGCAAAGAAAAGATCAAAAGCAGTTCCAAGGAGCTGTGAACCCTTTCCATTACTTAACAATACAGGTTATTCTAATCCAAATACATGGTCATAAATTGAATACAGAACAAAAGGAAGAGGGTGAAATGTGGCTGAGGGAGCATAGCCTTGATTTTGTTCCATCATTTCTAGTATTTAAAATTGAGGAATTTAAACTTCTACACCAAATTGATTTTTGTGAAAGAGGTTGTCAGTTCATTGTATCAAAATGATAGAAAATTGTGGATGTAAAGTAAAAAAACTTAGAATTTGATCAATTTTTAAAAGACCAGAACATCAGAATAGTGTGTTCTAAGGACATTCAGATTGGCTGGTTGAAATTTCATAATAGGGTAGGGGCTTGAAGAAAGCAAATAAATTAGTATATAGCCATATACTACGATATGAATATATGTGTATGTATTAATTACTCTCAATTAATTGCAGTTAATGTATGCGATTAATGCAAAAAAAAATTAACTAGATTTTAAAAAGTCACAATTAATTGTAGTTTTAATCACACTGTTAATAATAGAATACCAATTTAAATTTAGTATAAATATTTTTGGATGTTTTTCTACATTTTCAAATATATTGATTTCAATTACAACACGGAATACAGTGTACAGTGCTCATTTGATATTATTTTTTATTATAAATATTTGCACTGTAAAAAAGATAAAAGAAATAATATTTTTCAATTCACTTCATACAAGTTGGTGTTGGTCCTGCTTTGAGCAGGGGATTGGACTAGATGACCTCCTGAGGTCTTCCAACCCTAATATTCTCTGATTCTAAGTCCACTCAGTCCTACTTCTTGTTCAGCCAATCACTCAGACAACCAAGTTTGTTTACATTTGCAGGAGATAATGCTGCCTGCTTCTTGTTTACAATGTCACCTGAAAGTAAGAACAAGTGTTCACACGGCACTGTTGTAGCCGGCATTGCAAGATATTTACGTGCCAGATGTGCTAAAAACATTCACATGCCCCTTCATGCTTCGACTTGTAAACTCTAAAGTTTTGCATTGTTTTGTTTGAGTGCAGTTATGTAAAAAAAAATTCTCTATTTATAAATTGCATTTTCACAATAAAGAGATTCCACTACAGTGCTTGTATGAGGTGAATTGAAAAATACTGTATATAAATAGTTAAAGTAGTAAATTAGTTAAATAAACTAATAACTAATTATGAAGTGAATCACAGAGCACGTGTATGATTTTATAAATTCTTTTGTAGCTTTCTTGAGTGTCTTCAGTATTTTTAGTGTGTTAGTATTTCAGGAAAAACTCAATGGGTTTCTTCTGGTTGATATTTAATGTGCCATAGAGTTTAAAAGTCTGGAAGGCAAAGCCAGAACAGATTGGGCGACCCAGAGGAAGGAATTGCTTTAGTTTATACTCTGTCTGTCTGTGTCTCTTTTTATATAACAGAGAAGAGAGTGTGGAGTCTGTGCCCCTCGGAAAATATGCTGCTTTCCTCAGTTCTGGAAGAAAATTCCCCCCGGGGCAGTGACTTTGTAAAGTGCTTTGAGATCTACAGATGAAAAGCACTGTGAGTGTCAAGTGGTGTTGTCCGTTAATGTTATACTTGGATATAACTGAACCATGTCTGCAATAGCGACTCTTGCAATGAATTTTTAGTAAGGAAACGCGTATGCTTCTTGAAACGTGTATTTATTTTGAATGTGTGTCCTGTGCCTAATTCACCCTAGAGTAAATGGGTACTGCAGAGGTATCAAATTTTTTAAACGTTAAAATTAAATATTTCTAAACTACCCAAGGGATAACATGACCCCGGTTCTGGTGGTTGAAGGGAGGTGTATACTATGTGATCGGTACATTATCCATGTGAGCTTTCTCTGCAGCTGCAGAGCAGCACATTTAATTAATACTGAAACAATTAACTTGACAAGTAAATCAAACTCGGTTAGAACAATAATATTTTCCCAGATACTATGTGGTAGCCAGATGGTAACACAGATTCTGAACGGTTTGGCTTTCCCACTCTTGAGGTTACTGGCAGGTAATCAGTATATTTCTTTTTCTTTTTTTTCCAATTTGGGTATTTGGATTTCGGTGTGCTGGGAATTAAGCCTGTAGGGATGTCCAGGAGATGTTTTAATTGCTAGGAAGTATTTTTGGCCTTTGCCAAATGCCAGGATGTAAATAAAGATGCATGTGGTATGGGGTTCTACGTGGCCCCAGCTGCAAAGCTAAACCGGGCAGGAAGTTTTGGCAGAATTAGATGCAAACTCTCATGTGCTGGTAACTCATACTATGATGGGAACCTGGGTGCTGTCTTTGTGGGGGTCAGTAGGTGCTTGTGTCCACTTCTGAGGTGCCACACTGGCAGTCGTTACACATGCTCCTACAATTGCTAGGGCTAGTAAATTGGGCCTTTGTGCTGCCAGAATGCAAAAATAATAAATGAGTTGCAAAAGATGAGTGAAGCCGTCCCCTTTCAGCACCAGTAGGCGTTAAGCCCCCTCAGCTTGTACATGCTGTTGTGGCAACTCATATGTTAGTTCTTCCTTTGGGTCATGGATTTTTGGTAAGGGGCTATCTACTGGGACGTAATAACGAAAAGTGGCTATGTACGTGCGCAGTGTTGCGGAAGAAGGCAGAACCTGCTTGTGGGGCAAATCCATAGTGGAGGGCCGAATCAGGGGCAGAAAACTATGGGAAACTACATACTGGCTCCAACAGAGATTAGATTCAGTCCTGGGGTCCCTCCACCGGAGAGGGAGAGAATCAGAAACCATATACAGTAACAGCAAAAACCGAATAAAGGTTGAGGTGGACAGAGAAATAATAAGAGAACCTAACACATAGCGGGAAGGTTAAGGATGTGAGGTTGTGACCCATCCAGGTGCACAGGCTGGTTCTGTCATGAAACTCTTGCATATGTCGGAGAAACTTAGCTGGTTGGTCAATAACACTGTAAAACCCTCTGCCTTGCTGTTGACTAGTTTGGTTGGTTGGTCACCAGATTACTGGCTGTAGGTCCACTCAGGAACCGTGACTTCTATCCGGACCAGCCCTGAAGCCTGAAACCTGAGCATGTCTTTGGGGAAAGGAGTGATGAAGAGCTGCAGGTCTGACTGGGGTGGTTGTATTTCTCTGTGCTGGTTTGATGGCTATGGGCCCCTTTTTTTAAAGCCATCTAAATTGTTCCATCTGATGGAATTGCAAAGCCATTTAACTTTCTGCCAGTGGCCATGAGTGAAAGAGGTGTGCCCCTCCCTTCCAATTTTTTTTTTTTTTAAACTCCTGGTGAACTTCCCACCAGCCAGCTGCGTGGGGTGTTGAATGGTGCTGGTAAGCATGGTTCCACAAACTCTTGTCTTCTTTTTACCTTTGTGGATGGTGGCTTATTAATTTAGTTACTGGTGGTAATTGACACACTCAGCACAATGCTACATATGTAGAGTAGTGTTCACCCAAATATCATGGCTTATTTATGGTACAGCTGTGCCAAGAGACCCCGATCAGAATCTCACCGTGCTAGGTAATGTACAAAAACCTGCTGAGAAGACAGTCCTTGCCTCAAACTGTTTACAGTCTTAATAGAAAGATAAAGACTAGGAGAGAAGTAACATTCTCAGACAGTTGAAGCAACTTCCCCCAACTCCCACAAGTTAGTAACAGAGCAGGGACTAGAACCCAGGTCTCCTGACTTCTAGTTCAGCGCGCTGTCTCCTGCCTGCGTGCCACTGTCGTATGTGAGATGAGCCTGCAACGAAAGTGTCTTTTTTTTTTTTTTTTTGGACCAACATTGCTGATGTATTGTGTGTCCTCAGTCCGTATAGCATTTTACAAGTAACTCACTATCCTTCTAGGATACACCACTGTAAAATATACTGTTCGGAGCAATCCTTTAGAGACTTTCTTTTGAGGGAAGGAAAAGGGCTTGGATAATATTACCTCTAATAGGTTTCCTCTCTAATGTTTAACTCTATACTTGAAAGGAAAGCCATATAGTCCAGTGCTTGTGTGTTGTAGTCCCAGCTCTAACGCTGACTTAATGGGTAGCTTTGGCAAGCCTTGTAATCCCTCTCCTTGCCACGATTTCCTCACCTGTAAAAGGGGGCTAATATTTATCTGTTTCACAGGCATATAGTGAGGTTTAATTTTTTGATGTATGTAAAATGCTGTGGGGTTTTTGTTTGTTTGTACCACTATAAGGCTAAGGACTCCATTCTGCTAGATGCAATTCCTGTTCGGTTTAAAACCACATTTAAATCAAATATACATTTTTCACGTTTCATATATTTACAAATATATAGGTGTGTTAATTGGAATATACATCAATTCACATATTCAACGTGCACCCGTGTATGTATGAACAGTGTCACTGAGTTTTTGTTAATTACGAGCAAAGTTTGTTTTTCATCCAAGCCTGTCCTCTTTTCCTCTCTTCCCCTGTAGCAAAACTGTCTAGAGATGAACCTCTAAGTCCAACCCCCCCATGTTTTAGGAGAGTATTAGAGATTTACAAAAAGATCCTTGCTTTATAGAGAAAGAGAAGAGGAGGGAATTGAGGTATAAGTGGAAGCAACAGCAAGCACAGGAGAAACACGATGATTTTTTTTAGTCTTGAATAGTGAGTTTGTCTGTTGCTTACATGTTCCTCCAGAAGTAAAGGAAAAAGGGAGAAAATTCATTCACTGCTCAGAACCTTTATAAAAGACATAAGTGTTTCTACAGATCATATTTTCTTCAGCTGCCAAGCATATAAAGTTGCCCATCTCTCCACGTGGGGATTGTCTTCTCAGGTTGCTGAGAGTTCAGGGTAAACTGAAAACACAAATTCTTTCTGTATTTGATTTCAAGACCCTGAAAACCTAAAATGCTTTAAATGCTCTTCACGTTAGATGGGGCCCCCTTTGCTGATGCCACATCAAAGGATCCTGCCTGATTATGTAATAACTTGCAGTTTGTAGCGTAGAAGTTTTCAGCAATCAAGCCAAGCTTAGCAGACTTCTGAGACAGCTGATGATACGTTAACAGAACAGATCCATTTTAAAGATTGAAGAACTTCTTGGAGAGGGCTGACGTACCCTATAAAGCATGGATCTCTTTGTAAATCTCTAATACTGCGACTTAAAAGTTAATTTTTTGGCTGTAATTTGAAGCTGCTGATCATCAGTGGAGCCTGGAGGTTGGGGAATGGCGCTATAGACCAGGAAACTATTGTGTAGTCTTGCACAAAATTTCTCTTTAACTCAGCCTCAGCTCCCCCAACTTGAAAATGTGTCCAATCCTTAGCTCACAGGGAGGATTAATGAATGTTTATAAAGTGTTTGAAAAATTGAATTGCAATGTGAGTGCTAATTGTTGTTCTAATAAATTGCTCTGCGTACCTAACAACACCTACCTCTTAGTGCTTTGTAAGACATCAAACATGCTCGGTCATTGGTGTAGCATTGCCTAGAAGATGGATGTTTGGATATATTTTCTAGTGGGAGTGCATTGCATATATTTAAAATTACTAAACCAAGGAGTAATATTACTTAGCATTGTTGTAGTACTTTTCACTTTCCAAACACATCTCTTCTCTACACCCTAGTGAGAGAGGCAAGTAGTAAAATGCCTTGTATATCTGCAGCATCTTCCATCTAACCATCTCCATACACTTTATAAACATTCATGTTGGTCTCTCACAGTCCTTTCAAATTCCTCCAAGCTCTTCTCTCCACCAGGCTTTCATCTCCCTGCACTAACTCCATTGAATAACCTTGTTGATGTCCCTCCTTTATGAAACAGCCTCTCTAAACCTTTGTCAACCCTTCTCTCTCGCATCATTCAGATCCCTCCTAAAAACTTCCTTTTGTCATCTTGCCGAAATAAAATAGCGGAACTGTTGATGTATATGTGCCTTATTGAGGTACTACATGATCTTTATTGTTACTCTTGTCCTTCCTCTCCCTGGCCACTGTGTATCTGTTAATAACCTGTCCTTGTTATGTAAAATGTAGGTTTTACTCTCTTCAGGGTAGGAGAGCAATGATTAGAACCACCGGTCTTGTTCATGGTCCACAATACCAACACTGTGTCTCAAAACTTTCTGCATGTGATAGGTAAATCCTCATAATAAAGTAATTTAACAATTTGAATGCCCACCTCTTCCCTTCCCTTGCCTTTCCTTCACGTGGGCCAGTCAGTGACTAAGGATTCCTCCCGTAAGTTAGGTTTTTAATATAAATCTTCCTTTATATACAGTGGCACTAAAAATAAACAATTTCTTTGAACCATCCCATCCCAGAAAGTGGAGGTTGGGTAGCGTGACTGCAGCTTGTGTAGACATACCTGAGCTAGCTGTGATTGAGGTAGCTTGCTAAAAATAGCAGTGTGGCTGCGGCAACACAAGCTAGTCTTCCAAGTGCAGTCCCACCCATACATGCTTGGGTGGCTAGGTACATGCTTGGGCAGCTAACCTGTGCTGCCACTAATACCATCACAACGACACTGCTGTTTTTAGGGAGCTAGCTCGGATACGGCAACAAGTGCTGTCCCAGTAGTGTAGACATACCCTTCGTTCAGCTTTTTGGGGTGGTATGTTAGTTCCTTGTGTGCCTTTTCATTTAGAGATACTATTGAAGTTGTGCGTAGTATTTCAGATTTATGGGGAAACAGGCATTGTGATGACTATTCCGTCATCTGAATATACCATCTGGAGGATCCCCATTATTATTAAACTGGCTAATTGGTTGACAAGAAAGTGAAACTTTAACATAAACTGTATATCTCCTTGACATTTGCAAAGCAATGGGCCTTGTTTGTAGTTGCAATCATGCATCTTTCAAATCAACTTCCAAATCTTTGCACATATGGATAGAAAATACCCCTTGTCTTACCTAGAGGTTTTCTATATGGTCCCCCGTTCGCCTGGTATCTTAGTATCTTGCATGAGAAGTAAGCACAAAAATATATAAAAATCTCTCTTCCACCTCTGCTGGCAGGAACTAGTTTAAATCTATCTTTGAGACTTTTACAAAAAACTGTATATAAAATGTGAATACTCATCTGTTAGAGCGGGTTATTGCAGACACGCTAAGTTGAAGAGGTGGGTTTTGCATTTGGTTTTGAATGGTGGTGGTTTTTATTTTGTCTGGTGTTGAGTTCCATAGTTTTGGTCTCAGGTCTGTGAAAGGTTCTGTGTCCTGTGGATACAAGCCTTGCTGGCGGCGCCATTTTACCAGTGGAGCTAATCTGCACCATGAAGTAGTTGTCAAAGCAGGAGAGGGGCCTCTTGGGTCGCTTGGGCCAATCCCACGCAGAATTTTGAAAGGCAGCATGAGCTGGGCTGTGTTCAATGGAGAGCCAGTTCAATGGGAATCCAGAAGCAAACTGAGGTAATGTATTTCTGGTGACTTAGTGAGCAGGTGAGTTGCTAAATCCTGGAAGTAAAATTTCCCTTCTACTACAGAGCTGCTTCTGCTGCTGTATTTGTTTCATATAATCTGTGTTCTGAGCAAGTAAAATGCATGATTTATTCACTGTACTACACTAATACCGACAAGTTCCTCATAGGGCTGTTAAGCGATTAAAAAAATCGTGATTAATCGCACTGTTAATAATAGAATTCCATTTATTTAAATATTTTTGGATGTTTTTTACATTTTCAAATATATTGATTTCAGTTACTACACAGAATACAAAGTGTACGGTGCTCACTTTATATTTATTTTGGATTACAAGTATTTGCACTGTAAAAAAACAAAAGAAATAGTATTTTTCAATTCACCCAATACAAGTACTGTAATGCAATCTCTTTATCATGAAAGTTGAACATACAAATGTAGAATTATGTACAAAAAACCCTGCATTTAAAAATAAAACAATGTAAAATTTTAGAGCTTGCAAGTCCACTCAGTCCTACTTCTTGTTCAGCCAATCGCTCAGACAAACAAGTTTGTTTACATTTGCAGGGGATAATGCTGCCTGCTTCTTGTTCACAATGTCACCTGAAAGTGAGAACAGGTGTCCTCATGACACTGTTGTAGCCGGCGTCGCAAGATATTTACATGCCAGATTTCTTTAGAAATCTCACATTGGTACCTTTTTTGCATTTTGTTAAATCTGCAGTGAAAGTGTTCTTAACATGAACAACATGTGCTGGGTCATCATCCGAGACTGCTATAACTTTAAATATGTGGCAGAATGCATGTAAAGCAGAGCAGGTGACATACAATTCTCCCTCAAGGAGTTCAGTCACAAATTTAATTAATGCATTATTTTTTTAACGAGTGTCATCGGTATGAAAGCATGTCCTCTGGAATAGTGGCCAAAGTATGAAAGGGCATGTTTAGCATATCTGGCATGTAAATACCTTGCAATGCTGGCTACAAAAGTGCCATGCAAATGCCTGTTCTCACTTTCTGGTGACATTGTAAATAAGAGTGCAGCATTATCTCCTGTAAATGCAAACAGACTTGTTTGATTTAGCGATTGGCTGAAAAAGAAATAGGACTGAGTGGACTTGTAAGCTCTGAAGTTTTACCTCATTTTGTTTTTGAGCGCAGTCATGTAACAAAAAAAAATCTAAATTTGCAAGTTGCACTTTCAAGACAAAGAGATTGTGCTACAGTACTTGTATAAGGTGAATTGAAAAATACTATTTTTTGTTTAGCATTTTTAAAATAATATACACTTTGATTTCAATCAACACAGACTACAATATACACCTCTACCTCGATATAACGCTGTCCTTGGGAGCCAAAAAGTCTTACCGCGTTATAGGTGAAACCGCGTTATATTGAACTTGCTTTGATCCACCTGAGTGCACAGCCCCGTCCCCCCGGAGCACTGTTTTACCGCGTCATATCTGAATTCGTGTTATAGTGGGTCACGTTATATCACAGTACAGATGTATATGAAAATATAGGAAAACATCCAAAATATTTAATAAATTTCAATTGTCATTCTATTGTTTAACAGTGCGATTAAAACTACAATTAATTGCGATTCATTTTTTAAATCGCGATTAATTTTTTTGTTAATCGTGAGTTAACGGCGATTAATCGATAGCCCTAGTTCCTCATTCTGCTAGATGTTATTAAAAGGCAGGGTTATTGTGCTTCTGTGATTTTTTTTTTTTTTTTTTTTTCCTACTGTAATTGCAGGGGTGAGAACTAGGGTTTTTTGTTTTGTTTTTTAATCTTTTCATTCTGTGAATCTCTTTGGAAGAGAGAGAGAATCTGTTGGGCCTTTACCCAATCCTCTATTTCCCTATGATTTTCTCTGTTATCATGGTTTTGTGGACTGCAAGGAAGTCCAAATTGTAATTTGAGAAATGCTGGTGTGAAATATGAAGGCTGGCTGTTTATTCAGTTTTGCAGTGTTCTATTTGTTCACTCTGATGGGGCAAACCTCCCTCTCCCCCCCCCCCCCCCAAAGCCCAGTGAAAATACATTCTTTCATCATCGTGCGTAGAATAGGGAAGTATAGAGGGATTTTTCCTTGGTTGGTAAATTTTCATGACCGTTTTTGCAAGGCTAATTGATTTAAGCCTTTGGTATGTTACCTAACATTTTGTCCTTCCCATATGGTAAAGATGTATTTTCAATTATAGTTTGTAGTAAAGATTCATAGATTAGAAGGCTGTAAGGGACCATTGTGATAATCTAGTCTGACCTCCTATATAACACAAGCCAGAGAATTTCCCTAAAATAATTTCTGGAGATTATTGTTTAGAAGCACATTGAATCTTGATTTAGAAGCTATCAGTAATAAAAACTCTACAAAACACTCTGGGAAATTGTTCCAATGGTTAATTACCCTTACTATTAAAAATGTACATCCTATTTCTAGTCTGATTTTGTCTAGATTTCCAGCTGTTGAATCGTGTTATACCTTTCTCTGTTAGGTTGCAGAGCCCTTATCAAATATTCATTTCTCATGTAGGTACTTATAGTCTGTAATCAACTAATCTTCCTTATGTTAAATTGAAAAGATAGAGCTCCTTGAATCTATCATAAGGCAGGTTTTCTAATCCTTTAATAATTCTTGTGGCTCTTCTCTGAACACTCTCCAATTTATCAATATTTTTCTTGAAATGTGGACACAAGAACTGGATGCAGTATTCCGGCAGTTGCACCAGTGCCAAATACAGAGGTAAAATAACTTCTCTACTACCTGAGATTCCTCTGTTTATGCATCCAAAGATTGTGGCCACAGCATCTCATTTGGGAGCTCATGTTCAGCTGAAAGAAGAACAGGAGTACTTGTGGCACCTTAGAGACTAACAAATTTATTAGAGCATAAGCTTTCGTGGACTACAGCCCACTTCTTCGGATGCATATAGAATGGATATATAGCATATAGCATGTTCAGCTGATTATCCACCACCACCTCCTAACCTTTTTCACAGTCACTGCTTCCCAGGATAGAGTCACCCATCCTCTAAGTGTGGTCTACATTCTTTGTTCCTAGATGCATACATTTATATTTACCCATATTAAAAACCGTATTGTTTGCTTATGCCCAGTTTACCAAGCGATTCAGATCACTCTGTATCAGTGACCCGTCCTCTTAATTATTTATTATTCCGCAATCTTTGCATTGTCTGCAAACTTTCAGTGATGATTTTGTTTTCTTCCAACTCATTGATAAAAATGTTAAATATCATAGGGCCAAGAACTAATCCCTATGGGGCCCCAATAGAGAGATACTGTTTCTTTATTTACAATTACATTTTATTCTGTTTCCAGGGCTTGATAAAAATAGCAGTGGAAAGTATTTTTTTGCTGCAGCAGGAGGACTGATGTGGTAACAGAAGGGCTACTGTAGAAATGGGATTTAGTGAACACTTGAAGGATAGCCATAACACAAAGGAGGTTTTGTTTCTTTGAAGAATGGAAAATTATATTTCAGTTGGAAACCACAATAAAACCAATTGGAAACCATTATTGTTTATCCAAATTGCTGACCAACTGTGAACCATGGGTCAGGTCATTGCATTCAGGGAGGTAGATCTCTGGAAGTCATCCTGCGGTGCTTTTGTAATGGAATGGGATGAATAAACCGTACAGACGATCCTAAAATCCAGTTGTTGTAAGCCTAGTGTTGACATTTTTGTATCTTGATATTGCAGGAAGATGGGTGTAATTCATGATCCATGGAACATTTTCTTGGGGCATATTAGGGATTTTGGAAAACATTTGTATACGAGATGTTACATGGCGTAGTCAGAGGATTTGGAAGGGAAGCTACAGGAAAGATAAAAGCTGTTTGATTGCTTATACAACTTGTGCATGCTCCCCCTTTCCCTCTGTCTACATGTATACCTTGGGGCATGGGGATGTTGCATACTGAAAATTGTTTAAAGGCATCATGACTGAAACTCTGAATTTTACTGTAGTTGTGGTCACATTTTTTGAACTTACGCTTTTCTGTTATTGAAGGTAGAAATGTGGACAAAGTAGATTGAAATCAGTCTGGAACCTCCCCAGAGGCTGAATAATGAAAAAAATACTTTGTTTCCTCTTTTGTCTGGATTTCGGTTTGGAGTGATGTGTTCATTCTTGTTCTATGAATAACAATCCAGTTTTTCAAATATCTCCTACATGACAGTCAGAGGTAAAGTTGCCTGCCTCTAGTTAAATGAGCTATTGGTGCAGTTTATATTGTCTCATTATTAGTAAATAAAGAACTGTGAAATAAGATTAATTCATTCTCCTGTAATACAGGGTGTAAATTGATCGGGCCCTACGTTCAACTGCATCCTTTGGCTACTTTGTATGTAGCGTAAGAGCACAACTGATCAACTTTCTGTGTTTACTGTTTATGTACTCTGGGACTAGCCATTTTTATTCCACTACCAAGGAAGATAGATGTGCAAGACAATATTGTGGGTGTTTGCAAGTTGTAGAATTTTTTATGCCAATTTCACATGCTATTTGGCCCTGTAGTTAGTTGTTGATAAAGTGCTTAATGTTGTAAATCCTGGACAGTTCTGCTCTGGAATGTTATGTCATTTTCTTTTAGCCTGGTATAAGTTTCCCAATCAGTATGGAAAAAAATGTGGTGAATAAATTGATAACATGGCATGTCAACAGGATTACAATGGACTACTGTTGCAGATCTGCTTACATGTTTAAAAAAAACCCAAATGCTACAATCTGAGAAATACTACCCTAGATCCTTTGAACCAGAGAGACTGCCAAATACAAATAGTGTCTCAATGGTCCATGAATTCAAAGCTCTGATTGACATGGACTCTATTTCAATGGCCCTAGGGATGTCCCAAATCAGCGTGTTTACTTGTTGCCAAAGTCACATGGGAAGAGATGGACCTAATTTTTCCTTGTGGCAAGGAGAGTGCTTGGGATGCTTCCCTTGGGAAACTTGACTTGCACTTAATTTTCTCTTTTTTTAACATAGTTTCCCCTCTCAAAGCACTGCCACTTCTTTACAGTTTTGAAGTAGACTACTGCGTGTATCTGTCCTATCTGATGATAACATCATGGTATCTTATATGTTCTCTTGTGACTCTATAGTCTGATCTGTGAGGAGCAAGATCACAAACAGATGTTCGATATTTCTATGTAAGCGTCCACTGAAAAATTGGCATGACACTTGGCCATGTTTTTTTTATCAGTTTCTGTCTGAAAGTGTTGACAACCTTTATTGATATTTGCTCTCCATTCAGGTCTGTTCTTGGCTTTGTCTTCCAAGTTATCAATATTTGTGCCACATGAGTTGAGATTCTGCTTACGGATGTCTTTTAAAGCATTTATGTTGACTGCCCTTCCTGCGCTTTCCAAGTTTCAACTCACTATAGAGGACTTTTTTGGGGAGTCTATCACCACCTATTGTGACAATGTGACTTGCTCCTCAAAGCTGAGCTTTGATGATCTTTGCCTCAATGTTAATGTTTGAGACTTTGTCTTGCCAGCGGATCTTCAGAACAGAGCGAGACAGCACATGTGAAATTTTTCAAGTTGCTTGATGTGTTTGTGATAAACTGTCCCTGTTTTGCACCCTTATAAAAGGGATTTTGTCGCTGCTATTGTATATCACCAGTTTTGTTAACATTTCGATGGTATGCTGATTTAGTGTCCTGTGTCTTCCAAAAGCCTGGCTTGCCTTTCCTATTCTGTTTGATATTTCTTGATCCAGGAATCTGTCAGTTGAGATTGTTCTGCCTAGTTATGTATAGTGATTGATATTCTTTAGTTTTGTACTGCTGACGGTGATGTTTAGTTAGTGGTTGATGGGATGGTTGAAAGAGGGCTTCATTTTTTTTTTCCAGGCTGCTGCTAAGTCCAAAGGGTTTAGTTGCCTCTGAGAACCTGTCAAGGATAGGCTTTAGGTCACTTTCACTGTGACTAAGTAGACTACAGTCATCTGCAAAAAGGGCTTCACGTATGAGCTCCCCAAGGACTTGTGGTCTTTGCAATAAGTCTTTGGAGATTGCATCAGTTCTGTATCTAACGTCCATGCCCTTTGGAAGGTTGTCAGTTGTATAATTCAGAACAGCTGCAAGAAAGAGACCAAAGGGGACTGGTGCCAACATGCAGCCTTGTTTCACCCCATTAAACACGGTGAATGCTTTACAAAGGTCACGCTCTGAGAGTACTTGACCAGTCATGTCTTCACGGAATTGACAAGTGAGGTTAACAAATTTGGTGGGGCAGCCAAATTTTTCTAGAATTTTCCAGAAGCTATTCCTGCTCGCAGTGTCAAACACTTTTTTTAGCTCAGTGAAGACAGCTTACAGGTCCTTGTTTAGTTCTATGCATTTTTTCTGAGCCTGTCTCACAATGAAAATTGTCTGTTAGCTCCAACCTGAGAACTCCATCTTGAGTCTCTGGAAGAAGCTTCTCAGATACTGTTTCATAATGAGGATTTTATGACCTATGGAAATAGCAGAGAGATTCCATAGTCAGATTTGTTGCCTTTATTTTTGTGTAGTGTAACTAGATCAATTTTGGGGTCTGCAAGTTTAAAGATTTCATGCTGTCTTTGCCTGGTGATTTATCTGGCTTCATTTGTTTGTTAACTTTCTGTACTTCCTCAGCGGTAGGCAACTGAGTGGTTTCTTCATGTTGTAGGTCTGACTTGTGGAAGCCAAATGGAAGGAATCTGAGAGGGAATCCCAACACATGTATGGATTGCTGGGTTAGTTCTCTAGTACCTGTGGATTGACAGAGGAAGCATGGTTGAGAAGCTCAGTAAAGTGCTTCAGCCATCTTTCAGAGGTGTCTTTGTTGTCTTTGATTAAGGTAGATCTTTAGTAGAGGTGGTCTTGATTTTGATGAGCAATTAATGGCAACTTTGTTAAGTATGGATGTAATGCTGTATTTCTTTTTCTTCTGCTTTCTTTCCCCACCAGTTATCTTGTAGAACATGAAGCCATCTTTGAGCCTTGGTTGTAGATACCTGAATTTGTCCTACTTTTATGATGATTCTTTGTTGTTTTGCCAAGACATAAGCACATCATTCTTTTCCTCAAGGATCTTTTTGATTTCATCATCATTTTCATCAACCCAATCCTGGTGCTGTCTTTGATTTCTTGGTTAGAGTTTCTTCTGAGGATTGAAAGAAGGCTGACTTGAATATATTCATTTTTTGAGTGAGTTATTGGGTGGTGATTTACTGCTATCAGATTTTTCCTCTAAGGTTTTGTTGATTAAATGGATGTCTCAACTGTGTTTTATTCAATTTCAATTCAATCTGTTCAGCATTGTTTTGTCGAAGGGGTAGAGCATGTAATGAAAATGGTTCTGATCATCCTGTGGTCGCTCCAACAGTTTGCTCCTTGCTTTGCTCTGGTGATCTTAATATCCCTGATGGCTCTTCTGTTGTACAATGACATAGTCAATGAAGTGCCAGTGCTTTGATCTTGAATGTATTCACAAAGTTTTATATTTGTTGGCTTGCCTGAAGACTGTGTTGGTAATAATGAACTCACACTCGGCACACTTGTTGAGTAGGAGCAGACCATTGCTGTTCATTTTTCTGACTCCATTGTTCTTTATTACACCACTCCAAGCCATGCTCTTTTCCAGCTCTGGCATTAGAGTTTCCCCCAGAAGTATGAGTTTTTCTTTACTGGATGTAGATTTGATTGTCAACCAGATCGGAATAGAACTGTTCTTTTATTTCTTCTGTGCTGTTCATGGTTGGAGCATAAGCACTGAGAAGCATTTCAAAGTGTGAATATCCAAAGGGAAGTCATAGTCATTAGGCATTTATTTTTGCCCACAGGTAAGTCTTTTAGTGATTTCAGAATGTTAGTTTTAATGGCAAAACCAATGCCATAAATTCTGTCGTCTTTTGCTGGTTTCCCTTTCCATAAGAAGGCATAGTCACCTCTTAGTTCCTTTATGGAGCCTTTGTCTGCAAGTCTGGTTTTGCTGAGGGCAGCTATATGGATGATGTATCTAGTAAGTTTCCTTGCAATTAATGCTATATGTCTTTCAAGTCTTGATGTGTTACCTATGTCCATTAAGGTCTGTATGTTCTGTGTTGCCACAGTGACAACTCTTATTTTATTTATAGAATGACTGCTGGGTGGATGTTCCACCACTTGCAGTGAACTAGCCAGATTAAAGTTGGTTAGGCAATGGTTAGGGAATCTTTTCTAGCCCCTTCCCTTACTAGAGTGAAGAGTGTTCTCCTGAAAAAGTGCTCTTCAGGCACCGAGGGTGTTACTGAACATCCTTGCTGCCCGGGATTTAAAGCTGAGCGACCAGCGTCCCAGCTCACTTGCATGCAGATTTGTGACTGTGATGCAGTGTTCATTTACGCCTGTCGCTTCCCCACTCCCCCCATTGCCATGGGACTTTGTTAATGATGCGCGAATGCCTGTGCGTGAGGTTTTTTTAAGTGAGAAGA
This sequence comes from Trachemys scripta elegans, assembly GCF_013100865.1. Classification (NCBI taxonomy): domain Eukaryota; kingdom Metazoa; phylum Chordata; order Testudines; family Emydidae; genus Trachemys; species Trachemys scripta. The sequence continues at coordinate 135,682,500 of NC_048302.1, forward strand.
TTGTTGCATGGGGGCAATCTCACTCTCTCGGCTGCTGAAGTCAAAGACTGATCGCATGAAAGGTTGCAGAGACTGGGAGCTTCAGTAGCTGCAGTGGATAGCCACTGAAGGCTTTTGTGCCTTCGCAAGCTTACATGTTCCATAATAGATTGTTGCAGTGCGTTTCCACCATTAAGAAGTTTCCTCCACCTGGTCCGTCAAAGCAGAGTTACTATGCTGGGGCTAGGCATTTACCTTCTACTTAATTTAGTCTGACAGTCAAAGCAGTGTCCTGGGATGTGGACATTTCTGCATACTAGCAGCTACTTGGAGCAACAGGTGAGAGCTGGATGCGAAGTGAGGACCAGTGAGAGAGAGAAACTGAGTGTGACTGTCCTAACTTTCAGAGGTGTACTGCTTCTTCTACACCCCAAACCACTACACAGTTGTGAGAAAATCAGAGCTTTGTTGCCTAAATTGTAATTTGACAGAGACACCAGAGTTCACCTATCCCTCACCTTCCACCTTTATGGAAAGTGATCATGAGATATTCAATAACCACAAGCAGTTAAGCTCTTAGTGCCTCATCTGAAAGGCAGTTCAGCAACACAATACCTCCTTAACATTATTCTCTTGTATAGAAATCTTGGCTCTCTCTGAGGTTGAATAAATGTTTCTAGATTGACCGATGAAACTGCCCTACAAAGATCGGAACATTTAAACTTTGATCTTGAACAAGAATGATGCAAGGTTTGGAAAACATGCCTTGTAGTGATGGGCTCAAGGAACTCAATCTATTCAAAGAAAAAGTTTGTGTGACTTGATCAGTCTAACTACATACATGGAGAACAGAAATTTGCTAATGGAGGATATGCTCGAATTCAAACAAGAATGAATTAATTCATGGAAGTTCTAAAGCCTGTGTAATGCAGGAGGTCAGACGAGATTGATCACAGTGATCCCTTCTGACCTTGAACTCTGTGACTCCATGGCCTTAAAACCTATCAATGAATCTATTAATCATGGTGTTTTCCTCATTTTGTGGTAAGAACCAAGTTCTGTCAAAGTTAGAAAAAATAACATGAGGTCTGAACACCACTTGGGAGCCAGAAATTCCAGTGTGTGATCCTGGCTCTGAACAGACTCGTTGTGTGGCCATGGGCAGGTTATGGAGCCTCTTTGTGCCTCAGTGGGTCTATCTGTAAAATGCAGATAATTTGCCTACTTCACTGAAGGTTAGTTAATATAAAGTAAGTCAAAGACGAAATGTGTTTTATATGTATTATTAATATTATACAGAAAGAGAGAATATATGTATTTAGGTTAGACACACATTTTCCAGACCTCGTTCATTTCATTCCTAGGAAACATTTCGATTCTTTGAGAGGATTTTTCTTGAATTGGGGCCACTGCTGTGGTACTTTTATCCCGCCAAGTTCAATGTTCTTCTGGACAGAATAAAACGTGTTTATGGATTTTGATGACACTAGAAAATTCTTGGATAGTTAAATTTGCTGTGTTACGGGAAAATGAACAAAAGTCTGATTCAGTTGAGGATGACTGACCTTGGGGGGGGGGGGGGGAAATCAAACATACCAGAGTTTTGATTACTTGGAAAGTATTTCCTTGATTGTCTTTGGCATATATTTATTGTTGTATTATGACATTATTCCCCAGTAGCAAACATAGTTAAGAATGAGATGTGGTTTTGCCCCCACTCCCAACCGCTCCCTCTCCCCCATTTTTCCTTCTCACTACTTTCTCAAACAAAATACTTCTAGGTTTACATTTGTGTTCATCCCAAAAGTGAATTTGTTTGGAAAGTTTAAGCAACATCAGTTCAATTATTTTGAGTTATATAAGCATGACACCCTCCTCCCAACCCTTTCTATACAGGCTTCAATTTAAATTGTAATGCTTGCATAATTCAGAAACAGCTGACACTAAAGCTAGTTTTATATTCATTAAAGATAGAAAAACAAGTTGTTTGAAGAGTCCTGTTCAGGGGCGGCTCCAGGCACCAGCGCAGCAAGCGTGTGCCTTGGGCGGCAAGCCGCGGGGGGCAGCGTGCCGGTCGCCATGAGGGCGGCGGTCAGGCAGCCTTCAGCGGCATGCCTGCCGGAGGTCCGCTGGTCCTGCGCCTTCGGCGGCAATTCAGCGGCGGGTACGCCGACGGCGCGGGACCGGCAGATCACCTGCAGAAACGCCGCCGAATCTGCGTGACCAGCGGAAGGTCGCCTACTGCTGTGCTTGGGGCGGCAAAAAACATAGTCGCCCCTGGTCCTGTTAAACTTCTAAACTTATGAACATTGATATTTGCTATTTTTGTATGTGCAGGTTAGAATTCTGTATTTTCTGATGCATTATGGTTCCGTCAGGAGCTTTTTAATGACCTGAAAATCAAAAAGGAATGTGACAAAAAGGGGAAACATGGACAAATTGTTAAGGATGAGAACAAAAGAATACCACAAACAAGTAGAGACAAAATCAGAAAGGCTAAGGGACCAAATGAGTTATACTTAGCAAGGGAGGTAAAAAGCAATAAGAAGAGGTTCTATAAATACAGTAGGAGCAAGAGAAAGATGAAAGAAAGTAGGTTCACTATTAGATGGGGAAGGAGAGCTAACAGCAGATGACATCAAAAAGGTTGAGGTTTTTAATGCCTATTTTGCTTCATTTTTCATTATAAAGGTTAATGGTGATCAGAGATTCAACACAATTAATATTAACAATAAGGGAGAAGGATCACAAGCTCGAATAGGGAAAATTGGTTAAAGAATATTTAGATAAGTTAGATGTATTCAAGTCGTCAAGGCTGACAGAATTCACTCTAGGGTATTTAAGGAACTAATTGAAGCAATCTTGGGACCACTAGCGATTATCTTTGAGAACTAAAGGATGGGTGAGATCCCAGAGCACTGGAGAAGGGCAAACAGAATATCTGTCTTAAAAAAAAAAAAAAAGAGGAACGAAGAGGACCCAGGGAATTCTAGACCAGTCAGCCTAACTTCAATACCTGGAAAGATACTGGAACTATTTATTAAACAATTGATGTGTAAGGGCTAACACGATTATAAGGAAGAGCCAGCATGGATTTGTCAAGAGCAAATCATGCCTAACCAACCTAATTTTCTTCTTTGCCAGGATTATTTGCTTAGTGGACAAGGGGGGTTTTCATAAGGCTTCGGACACATTCCCACATTGACATTCTGATACTAAAAACTGGGAAATGTGAATTGCTGTGTGGTGGATGCATATCTGGTCGAGTAGTTATCAATGGTTCACTGTCAACCTGGGAGGATGTATCTAGTGGGGTCCTGCAGGGGGTTTGTTCTGGGTCCAGTTCAGTATTTTCATTAATGATTTGTATACTGGAATGGGGAGTATGTTTCTACAATTGGCAGATGATACCATGCTGGGAGGGGTTACAAGCACATTGGAGAACAGTATTCTGTTGGAGAATTGGAGAACTGATCTAAAATCAACAAGGTGAAATTCAATGAAGACACGTGCAAAGTACTTCACTTAGGAAGGAAAAATCAAACGAACAACTACAAAATTGGGAATAACTGGCTAGGTGGTAGTACTGAAAAGGATCTGGGGGTTACAGTGAATCTCAAATTGCAGATGTGCCAGCATTGTGTTGCAGATGCAAAAAAGGCTAATCTCATTCTGGGATGTATAAACTTATGTAAGAAATGGGAGATAATTGTCCTAGTTGGCAGTGCTAAAGCCTCAGCTGGAGAGCCGTGTCCAGTTTTGGGTGCCACACTTTTTAGGAAAGATCTGGACAAATTGGAGAGAGTCCAGAGGGGAGCTACAAAAATGATAATACACCGCTACCCTGTTATAACGCCACCCGATATAACACGAATTCGGATATAACGTGGTAAAGCAGTGCTCCAGGGAGGCAGGGCTGCACGCTCCGGCGGATCAAATCAAGTTCGATATAACGCGGTTTCACCTATAATGCGGTAAGATTTTTTGGCTCCTGAGGACAACGTTATATCGAGGTAGAGGTGTAGTTTACAAAACCTGACCTCTGAGGAAAGGTTAAAAAAAACTGGGCATGTTTAGTTTTGAAAAAAGAAGACTGAAGGAGGACCTGATAGCTGGTTGTCAAATATGTTAAGGGCTGTTATACAGAGGATGGTGATCAACTGTTCTCCATGTCCACTGAAGTTAGGACAAGAATTAATAGGCTTAATCTGCAGCCAGGGAGATTTAGCTTAGATATTAGGAAAAACTTTCTAACTATGAGGGTAGTTAAGCTCTGGACCAGGCGACCAAGGCAAGTTGTGGAATCCTCATCACGGGAGGTTTTTAAGAACAGGTTAGACAAAGACCTGTCAGGGATGGTCTAGGTATATTTGGTCCTGCTTCAGTGCAGGGAGATGGATTAGATGACATCTCAAAGTCCCTTTCCAACCCTATTTCTGTGATTCTATGTTTACCTAGAGCGGGTTATATTATTTTCTATTCAGGTTTTTGTACTGTGCCCATCATTATGGTATCTGAGCATCTAGATTAATACATTTGGGAGCCTGCAATTACAAAGGTAACTTGGAGGTATTACTAAAGACATCTAACAGCATCTCTCTCTTTCCCTTGGAACAAAACCTAACTCTAGTTTCCTGGCGCTGTCTAAAGACATTGAGTGCAAAAAGTAGCATTAAGTTATTAAATCCAAGACATTTCAAAATAAGGATTTGACTGCAACTTTAACTTGCCACTGTTTCACATGTTAAACCCACATTGCACATATGTGGCACTTCCTAATCTTTTTTTCCTTGTTAAATATATACGTTAATTTATTGCATACATGTTACAATTCATTGTTTATCTTTGGGCCACAGTAAACTCCTTTTTTTTCTTTTTTTTCTTTTTCTCTTTTCCTTTTCACTGTGTACACCCTTCACACACTTGTAGACAGGTATTTATTGTATCTCCTTATTGTATGCATAGCCGGCGAACATACATTTAACGTCTCCTAACCTTCCCTCACAAACCAATCTCTCCAGCCCCTTTAATTATTTTTTGTCCTCTGATGTCTTTTCAGTTTGTCAACATCCTTGTGGTTTATTGTGTCCAAACTGAGATCTTGCCAGTGCCAGGTAGAAATGAACTGCTGTGTCCTACTCCATGTCGTGATTCTTCTGAATAAGGAATCCCAAATGACTTTGGCTGTCTTTGCTGCCACATTAAATTGCTGGCGGATACGTTACTTTCTGGTCCATTGTGGCCCCCTGGTCTCTTTTGGATGCTGTGTTTTTACATGTGTTTTTCTCTCATTGTTACAGACATATGAAGATTTTTTCCTAGCTGATTCTGATTGTAGTTTCTGTTCTGGTTTCAAGTTCTCTAGATCACTTTTGTATTTGTGCCCTCACTGCTGTTAGCAGCACCTTCTAATTTACTGTCCATTTAATATAGTGGTTAAATGAAACCATGTCTTGTGCTTTTTTCTATCAAATCACCTCCCAAATTCATCATGAATCTTGGTTTATGGCTCTTAAATCAATTTTCAGTCCATATGATAGTGGAGCGGGTCCTCAAGAAAACCATTTTGAAGCACTTGGAGGAGAGGAAAGTGATCAGAAACAGTCAACATGGATTCACCAAGGGCAAGTCATGCCTGACCAACCTGATCGCCTTCTATGATGAGATAACTAGCTCTGGGGATATAGGGAAAGCAGTGGACGAGATATATCTTGACTTTACCAAAGCTTTTGATACTGCATTCCACAGTATTCTTGCCAGCAAGTTAAAGTAGTATGGATTGGATGAATGGACTATAAGGTGGATAGAAAGTTGGCTAGATTGTTGGGCTCAATGGGTAGTGATCAATGGCTCGATGTATAGTTGGCAGCCAGTATCAAGCGGAGCATCCACCATTGCTTTCACAGGTTTCATAATCTGATTGTTGAAGATGTCAAGTTTGCATAATATGATTTCTCTTTTATTAACTTATGCTGCTTATCTATTCCTTTTATCTTCTGTGGTTAAAGTTTTTCCTCCGTCACTGTTTGTTCCTTTGTTTCTAAGGTTGGCAGTTACATTCAATGGATGGCAATTTCCAGAATCACTTTCTTTGTAAAAACTGATGCAATGCTTTCTTCAGTCCTCTGCAACCTCCCAATTAATATCTTTGCATGTATACAGCACTTCTCATTCATAGATCTCAAAGCAGGGGGTTGGCACCACTATGTTGCGTGTTGGACACTTGACAAAATTACCATACTTAGTGATGGACATGGGGGGGCAGGGGCGGTTATGTCATTCAGTCATTAAATTTTTTGAAAAATTACCACAAACACTTTGCTGACTCCTGTCTCAAAGCACTTTACAAAGGTGGGTCTGTACCATTTTTCCCCCCCCCTTTTTTTAATTGGGGATGTGGGCGAATGAGGTAGAGAGCTTAAATGACTTGTCTAAAGTCACACATCATACCGGCGGCAGTATTTAAACTAGAAAATGGGACACTGGACTATGAATTAGGAGACCTATCCACTGGATCACCCTTGCCTACATGATTACCAATAGTAAAGTAACTTCTTTAATTAGCTCCCATAATTTCCTAGGTCTTCCTCCTCATTTAGGATCTGCTTCTGTGAGGTCCTGATAGCTCTTTACTGGCAATGAATTTGCACTATAATGTGCAAGCCACTTGCTGGAGGTGATGGTCTTTGCTTAACATTTTAAAAGATCCAAATGCAAGATAACTACTATCATTGTGGCTTTAGAGATGCCTTTGTTCATGCAGGTGATTCTGACACATTTCCAATTGGAGTAGGAGCAAACAACCTTGATCTTCTGGATATTCATGAAATAACAAGTAAAGAGGGGAAAAATCACAGTATAAGGAATAGGTTCAAAACAAGTGCCCTATGGTGCTCAGCATCTCGTATGATTGGACCCTAGGAAATCTAGTTAGCGTGGTACAGTGGGGGAAGGCTGGAACATTCTAAGCAAGGCCATAATTAAGGTGCAAAGCACAATTTCTAGGAAAGAGACCAATGCAATTAATAAGAAGCGTCCAAAATGCCTTAATTAGGCACTGCTGAGAGATCGGAAGGTAAAGATTCTTTTATTGGAAAAGGCGAGGTGAAACTGAACAAGCATGACAGTTAAAGCTTGCAAGGAAGAGAGCATAAGGAGTAGTTTGTGAAGGGTTTGGGTGGTGGTGGAGCTAGGGGAAATAAAGGTTTCAGAGTAGCAGCCGTGTTAGTCTGTATCCGCAAAAAGAAGAACAGGAGTACTTGTGGCACCTTAGAGACTAACAGATTTATTAGAGCATAAGCTTTCGTGGACTACAGCCCACTTCTTCGGATGCATATAGAACCTATCCTGAAAGATGATCCTTTACTCTCACAGATCTTGGGAGACAGACCTGTCCTCGCTTACAGACAACCCCCCCAACCTAAAGCAAATACTCACCAGCAACCACACATCACTAAACAAAACCACTAACCCAGGAACCTATCCTTGTAACAAACCCCGATGCCAACTCTGTCCACATATCTATTCAAGTGACATCATCATAGGACCTAATCACATCAGCCATACTATCAGGGGCTCGTTCACCTGCACATCTACCAATGTGATATATGCCATCATGTGCCAGCAATGCCCCTCTGCCATGTACATTGGCCAAACCGGACAGTCTCTACGCAAAAGAATTAATGGACACAAATCTGACATCAGGAATCAAAATACTCAAAAACCAGTGGGAGAACACTTTAACCTGTCTGGTCATTCAGTGACAGACCTGCGGGTGGCTATATTACAACAGAAAAACTTCAAAAACAGACTCCATCGAGAGACTGCTGAGCTAGAATTGATATGCAAACTAGACACAATCAACTCCAGTTTGAATAAGGACTGGGAATGGCTGAGCCATTACAAACATTGAATCTATCTCCCCTTGTAAGTATTCTCACACTTCTTATCAAACTGTCTGTACTGGGCTAGCTTGATTATCACTTCAAAAGTTTTTTTCTCTTAATTAATTGGCCTCTCAGAGTTGGTAAGACAACTCCCACCTGTTTATGCTCTCTGTATGTGTGTATATAGATCTCCTCAATATATGTTCCATTCTATATGCATCCGAAGAAGTGGGCTGTAGTCCACGAAAGCTTATGCTCTAATAAATCTGTTAGTCTCTAAGGTGCCACAAGTACTCCTGTTCTTCTTTTTAGGGGAAATAAAGTTTTTAACTATTATATAGGGTGAGAGAATTATACAGAAGAAATAGGTCCTCCCTCAATCATTGCGGGAGCCTCAGCAGCCAACTGTCTGCCAGGTGCTGTCAACAGATTTTGGAGTCAAATCCAATTTAATTTTCCTTCGATAATTTTGGTACTCGTTAAAAGGGCTGTATTGACCATGAGTATTCTTACTGAAACCTGAACTACATCCCGCAATACTTGGACAGATTTCTGAAAGTAGGTGGTTATCTCCTTTTTAAAACCAGTATTGAGCAGAGCAGGCAGACCATCTCCATTAAGTGCTAGCATATTAGAGATGGTCTCCTGTTGGCATGAGGGTACTTGGTTACCCGTTAGCTGACCTCTTCTTTGAGCCGAATGGAAATGATCAACAATTGTGCTCCATCTGTAGATGGTTAATTACCAGTTCACACAATATGTTGTTATGGGTCATATGTTTCCATTTTCATCATAAACAGAAGTAAATGTTGAGAACATATTTTTCTACATCCAGTTTCACTTGTTGTGGATACTTGGAATAGTTTGCAACCCACATCTTTTGCTTCTCGATTAGGGCTTTTGGCCAGAGAATCCTGTGACCATTTCAGGATTTTTTTAAAAGTGCCCTGGAGGTTGCAATGTAGGGACTTTCCTTATGCAAAACATAAAAGCGCTGTTTTTTTTCAAATTGTAACCATATTTTTCATTAAAATCAGCTATAGTCCCAATAAACAATTGACTCCGAAAATTTTCCAAATGTTTGCCACACTGCTGTTTCTATTTTTATTGTAAAAAAAAAAAAAAAAAATTTTTAAAACACAGCTTAGCTTATAATTAAAAGAAGTGATAGAGTAAATCAGAAAAAAAATGTACAATGCATTTAGCTCTTTATTACAATATAATTAATACCTACTGTATATCTTAGTGCAAGAATATTTTTGCAGGGGTGTCTGAATATTTCTGCCATTTGGTTTATCATGGGAACTTCTGTTTTTGATTGTTTCTGACTTCCCAATTCAGAAGGATTGCACAAAGGCTCTGCCAGTATGTTATGCATTTGTTTACCTAGTATGTATACTCTATAAATGTATGCTGTTACAGAGAACTTTGCACATGTATCTCAGTTGCAAGTGTAGACATTTCTGAGCGGTCTTCAGAGTCAGTTGAGAGCTAGACCTCAGTGGTTTTCTTTTTACTCCTCATTCACAAAATCCCATTGGCTAAAGGGGAATTACAGCGTTTAGGCTTTTTTTTTTTTAAGCTGAGGTGTATTTAAGGGAATATATTTCTGTACTATCTTTGGTACAAAATTGAACTTACCTGTTTTGTGGGAAACAAATGTAGGATGATTGTAAATACGAAATTTTTCTGACCCCTTGTGGTTGTAGTCTCTGGCCAGGCTTAATTAATGGAGATATCCCATCTCCTAGAACTGGAAGGGACCTTGAAAGGTCATCGAGTCCAGCCCCCTGCCTTCACTAGCAGGACTAAGTACTGATTTTGCCCTAGATCCCCAAGTGGCCCCCTCAAGGATTGAACTCACAACCCTGGGTTTAGCAGGCCAATGCTCAAACCACTGAGCTATCCCCGCTTCTAAGACCCTTTTCCAGTCCTTCAAGTGCAGCCCTTTCAAGTGGCAGGCCTGGGCGCCCACTTCTCTTCAGAGTGGGATCCTGCAATCCAACCATTCAGACTGTCTCTCCAGGTGTTATACCCCTTCTGGTTGCTAATTGTTACTTAACAGGCCCAGCGAGTTTCCCTTTGGGGGCCTGTGCACGGTATTAGTAAAAATTTTTAAATCTGTTCTTTTCAGTGACACAGAAGCAGCTTCTTTAAAACCAAGTGTGGTTTATTTTGCCATAAGGGGATTTAAAACAAGTCCTACAAGCATATTGTCATACCAATGCTTGACATTCCCCTTGAGCCCTGAGGTAGGCCTGACTTAGCCCTAGTGACCCTCCCTTCCCCCGGGGTACCATATTACAGCCTTCTTACTGCAGACCCCTGCCTCCTGGTGTCTGACAGCCTGCAGCTGCTGACCGCTTCCCCCTCCCTTTCTGTAGAGCAGATCCTTCAACAGACCCATCTCTTTTGACCTTCAGAGTCTCAGCCTTGGAAGCATCCCTGTTGGGCCGAGAAGTCCCTCTGCATGGTTATAAACCTGGTGGTTGTGTTTGAGGGGATGCTCCTTACCTATGTCATTGTTTCCCCTTTCCTGTCCAGTTTCTTTAGCAACCCTTCTGAGCTAACTGTGTATTGGGGCGGGGTCATATTGCACAGATGCATTAGATGCACATACAATAGTTGTAAAAATAATAAAAATGTTTCCCAGTTCTCCACATTAGTATCTTATGGGCTGAACCAAATGAGAAGTTTGAGTGGCTTGCTAGAAGTTTGCTGATTGGATGTCTTAAAACTGTGAAGAAAATGGGCCTTTCTGACATGAGAGAGAACACTGCAGAAGGCCGAAAATTTAGACCACACAGGAAAGAACAAGCACAAATACCTCCCGCCCACCCTTTAAAAAATGTGTAGTGCCTGTAACCAGGACTTCTCACTAGAAAAGTCTTCCTCATCCTTAATATGTTAAATGTCTAAACCAAGATATCCTACTACAACTCTCTAAATCACTGAAATGTGCTATAATGAATGTACTCTTGCCTTTGCCAAGGAACAAAGGAAATGTCTGGATGATTTCTAGTAGGTAACCATGAGGAAGAAAAGATTTCTAAGGCCTGGTCTACACTGAGCGGGGAACGGGGGGGGAGGGGGGGGAAAGGAATTGATCTAAGTGAATAACGTAGCTGAAGTCGATGTACTTAGACCTACTCACCACGATGTCTTAACTGCGGTGAGTTGACTGCTGCCGCTCCCCCGTCGACTCTGCCTGCGCCTCTCACGGCGGCGGAGTACAGGTGTCGACGGGAGAGCGCTCGGGTCGATTTATCGCGTCTAGACTAGACGCGATAAATCGATCCCCACTGGATCGATCGCTGCCCGCTGATCTGGTGGGTAGTGTAGACATACCCTAAGAGAAAAAGGCAACTAAACTTCAGCTGACAAATGGTTGTTAAGCATGACTGGCAGGTCCTAGTTATTTTTAACACAGTCCAGTAGCAAGGAGGAGTGAGGAGGCTCATTAAGAGAAATGTTTCAGCAACCACATGGCATGAACCTTCACATATGAGATTGTAGATGGAGTTCAGGGGAACAGAAAATCAGGGTATGGGTTGTGACCTTAAATCACTAAGCATAAAGGGGAATACAGTACAGATAAGAGAGCAAGTAAACCATCACCTGCTGTTGCAAGATCCTTTGACAAGCTTTTCTTTTAAGGAGATTGAACTAACAAATCTTTTAAATCTTCAATATTTAGCAATATTACACAACTGCTGACTATAACTTTGACGTTTACTCTGAGTACGGACACTGCACGCACCCCCCCGCTCGCTCCCCCAGCACAGGTATAAATAGCAGTGTAGATGGTGAGGCATGACTTAGGTTAGTAAAAACTTGCATGAAGCCTATACCCTATGCGTCTTTATGCTCACTCAAGCTGTAATGCCTCGTCTACACTTCTGTTTTTAGCAGTGTAATGTCCTGCTGGCTCCTGGGTCCTTCCCCCGCTGCAGGGAAAGACTCTGGTAGTGGGGAAAGACTCTGGCAAGGGGGAGATGCTGAAGCCTTCCCTGGATGCTGGAGACTTTCACTGACTTGTAGATCGTGCCACAGTATGGACAAAGCTTGCTTTTCACTGTGGTGTATAGCTACACATACCCTGCATGTTGCTGACATCGATGTGTATTGTAGACGTAGCTCTAGCATGTTTGGATTATGTTGTGTTGGTTTACCTAGGCAGTTTGGCTCTGCTGTTCCAGTATATGATAGGAAATGGCACCTCAATCAACAAGTATGTAGGTAATTTATCAGAATGTGGGTAACATTGTAATATATTCATTTATCACACCTGTGGTGCCTCTATTCTACAGTAAGTAGAGATCCATTAACACTAGAAATATTTGTGTTCTCTGTTCATTGGGATAACAACCTTGTTGACCACTTTCCTCTGGAGGCTGAGAAAAGTACAGAGACAAGTGGAAACTATTTCTTGTATCTCAGGATGGTCATGGAGAACCTGGATTTTTGACCTGTCTCTGACATGTAGCCAAACCTTGGCCTTTTCCTCTCATATATAATTTGTCTTGAGGATTGATCCAAGTTCAGTAGCCTATCCCTGCACAAGTGGCTTCTGAGAAGTTGAGCCTGACGCACCGAAGCCTTCTGAAGATTCCCTTCAAAGACTCATTAGGTGTCATTCCTCCCTGAGAAGATAAATGGACTGTATCTGCAGTGCTCCCAGCTCTTGACAGTCTGGGAGCAAAGCAAGATTGCCAGCTTGGCCACCAAAGTAGACTTGGAAAGCTATATTTTTTGCTTGTTTGTTTCTTAATTAACTTGCGTCTGAAAATCTGCCCAGGGCAAAACGTTCCAATTTTTTACCAAAAAACAAAAACACACCCCCCCCCCCCAAACCACCCACCTACAATTGATTCTAGACATACTTCCCAAGCATGATGCTAGCATTTGTAGTGCATTTTAAAAATAACACCAGAAGAAGGAAAAGATCAAGTCAACATTTTACTAGCCACACACTAAGTTGAGTCTGGGTTGAATAGAGCAGCAATTAGCAAAGCTGTGATTGAAATCATTGTCTGTATGCTCTGTGTGTTGGATGGAATGTGATTGTTTCACTTAATCATTTATAACTAGTTGCAGTAGTTCTAGGGAGTCAATACAAATCCTCAAAGTGTGTGTCTACCCTGGAAAAAATTACTAGGATTTCCATATTTTTGCGCTTTCAGTGATTTGCACAGCAAACTTCCTCAGCCGATTATGCTTTGTGTCAGTGTCAGTGTCAGGGCTGTAAATTCCCCCTCGGAGCTGCAAATCAAGCTGTGCTCTTTCTCCATCCCACCAGTCACCAGTGATACAGATTCTGCAGTTGGACGCTGTCAATGCATGAGGCAGTTACAATCCAGCCTGCTCTTCCACAACTATGCAGAGCCCATCAAGTTAACATTAATGAGATTCTTTGTTCATGATACCAAAGCTGAAACTTGCGTTTCATAAGATGTGACTCAGACACGTAGAGAGCAGATATGTCAGGCACTCAAAGACCTGCCAGATGTTGAAATTAAATCATATTTAATACTTCTCGAGTGCCTTCCATCAGAGGATTTCATAGCACTTTGCGAACATCAGTGAATTATGTCTCTCATTACTCTCCATTTTACCAATGGAGAATGAAGGAAGACATAGTTTGGGGTTTGCCCAAGGTCCAAGAGGAGCTCCGTGCAGAACAAGAAAGATCCCAGGTACTGACTTTTAGTTTAAGGCCAGTTAGTTACAAAACGATCCCTCTTCTCTGATCTCTTGAGAGTCCCATTCTAATAGGCTCTGGAGTTTTCGATTGGTGTACTGACCGAGAACAGTTTACTGCTATTGCTGATGGTTGCATATTTAGTGTCAGTGGGCCATCACCCATTTAAAGTACACTGTCTGCAGACCCAACCTGTTGTGAGTTACCAGCCTGAGGGGAAAAAATCATTTCACTGAACATCACAAGGCAGCTTCATTTTCTACCACCGTGATAAGAAAAGACTGATATTTTGATATTCTTTTTCTTTAGTCCTTATTTTGTGGACTAATAAATGGCGCACACAAAGACAGTAAATACTTGATACTCCCGGGTTTTCTAGCAACACAATATTCTGCAATTTGTACAGAATCAGCCAGTGGCACCCCAGAGTTAAGGGAAGTAGTTGTGGATGCCCTGTCACCAAGGCTATCAGGAAGAGGAAAAGTTGGTAGTGATTTAGAAACCTGATTCTGAAATTACCCCATTGAAGAATCTCCCACTGAATACTTATAAAACTGCAAGTCACAAAATCAGTTAACACAGTTCAAAGTCTCCAGAAAAGGTCAATCTCAGTCATGTGATCTATTGCTTAATATTAGTTGCTGTGGTCATGTATGCCATCACTGTATTCCTGCTAGCAATCTATTCTAAAGTGCTCTGGGCTAGCTTTGGTCTGAAAGATGCGACATACAATTTATGTACTGTCACTTTGCTTAGCTAGCTATTGGTGTCTAGGTCCTAGGGATTCATATCACAAAATTCACAGGTTGAATCGGTACTAATTAGCATCTTTTTTTTTTTGGTCAGTCTCAGCAGAAAATAAAACAGTGACTGACTTGTCATGAAAACTGGTGGTCCCTTCACACAAGTCTTTAGGCAGTACCACTGCTCAGAGTGTACCTATTCACAGGGCGTCTGCCTCCTGGGCTGACCAAGGACATTTAACCCTCCCCCTCAGCTTTTCAAATTCATACGTATTTTTATTTCTTTACTGATCAAAGAAATATGACAACTCATGTGTAGGCTTCCAGAGAAGTGTGAATTGAAGAAGGTTAGGTGCCTGAGAATGACTGTCGTAAAAGTATTTGTAAGACAAATAGAGGTTTAAGGAAGATAATGGGCTAATAAGAAAGATGAACTGACGTAACTGTTCCTATGGCTTGCCATCTATGCCTCTCCCTGGAAAACAAGATGAAGTGAAAAGCAAAGTAATTGGTGTGGGAGTCACTTAAAACATAGTTATTTAGCAGTCCTGAGACTCCAGAGTAAGTGGAACATTTAAAAAATGAATGTATTGACAACATGTTGTATTGATTCATGTCCCAGGGTTAGAACTGACAACATACCACCACCCATGTAGACTTACATCACTGAAGATATTCCTATAAACAACATGCTGACGGTCGTGTTTTTGTCTTCTACCACTACCTCATTTTATCCAGATCCCATGTGTGGACCAGATTAATTTTGTGAACAAGAATGTTTTCCTGGAACTTCATGGAGTGGAGAAGAGTTCAGCAGTAAAGTAACAGCCAAATTGTCCTCCGTTTTAAAATGTTGGTGAACCTGTTACACTTCTGAGTGCTCTGAAGTACATAGATGGACTCGGGATTTCTGTGTTATCCCGAAATAAAGCATGATTAACTAGGAAAACTCAATCTACCTTTTTTACTGATGTAAAGAATGTTCATAGGTATTGGGAAAGACCTTTATGACTGGTGGTGGGTTGATGTCTAGCAAGAACTCATTTTTCTCCTTATTCCAAAGAGATGGTGGTGATATGGTGGTATCCTTTCAGCACCCCTCCCCTCTTTTTGTCCCATGAGACGACTTCTTACCTTTAACTTGTTCTGATACAATAACAAAATGAATCACCAAAGCTTTTTCTAGGCCAAATTCACACCTTGAGAAAAGCAGGTTCAAGCCATTGATGCCAGGTACAGGTACAACTGCTTAAACCATGTCTAAATGTGACCCTCCAACTTCCCCTGTTAACACCGTGCTGTAATGCTTTGACTTATCTTTTTTTTTTTTTTTAATTTATTTATCAAACTGGTGGACTTGCCTGTGAAAGAATTGAGGGTAAATGCCTCCACCACCTTTCAAAATACTATCCAGCAGCCTAGAATCCAGCACCTGTGTGTTAGACGTGTACAGCTGGGCTGCACATGTGCCAGTTGCTAGAAGGGGAGCTACTGGAGGGGACTAAGGGAAGATCCATAGCACAGCTGAAAGACAATAGTTTTTATAGCATATAAATTAAAATTGGAAGGGGAGGGAGGAAAGAGGGTGAGAGATTTGTCTTGTGGTTCTTTTAGAGTTATGCTTTTGTCGTTATTGCATCTATAATATGCAGGTTCCTTTATTTGTTTCCATAAAATTAGCTAGTAAATTTGAAATGGAAAAAAGTTAGTAATAGGAACCAGGCTATCTTTGCCAATCATGAAACATTGCTATATACAATGAAATGTAGTTAAGGGCATTATTCCCACTAACGTGTTTTATAGCTGAGTGCCACATGTAGAAGGGTTATAAAATTTTTACTATAGAGAAGTCCAAGGAGATGCTAATTTTTAAGTTGCATTTTCTGTGAAAGCTGTTGTTGATTTTGGCTACAGTGGTGTTATATCTGTGTTGGTCCCAGGATATAAGAGAGACAAGGCGGAAGAGGTAATACCTTTTCTTGGACCAACTTCTGTTGGTGAGAGAGACCAGCTTTTGAGCTATACAGAGTTGTTCTTCTGAAGAAATACTCCCATTGACTTTAATAGGGCCAGGATTTCACCCATGAAGACAAAAGCACATAGGTGCTCAATGATTGGCCCAAGATCATAGAATCCTAGAAGATTAGGGTTGGAAGAGACCTCAGGAGGTCATCTAGTCCAAGCCCCTGCTCAAAGCAGGACCAATCCCAACTAAATCATCCCAGCCAGGGCTTTGTCAAGCCAGGCCTTAAAAACCTCTAAGGAAGGAGATTCCACCACCTCCCTGGGAAACCCATTCCAGTGCTTCACCACCCTTCTAGTGAAATAGTTTTTTCTAATATCCAACCTAGACCTCCCCACTGCAACTTGAGACCATTGCTGCTTGTTCTGTCATCTGCCACCACTGAGAACAGCCGAGCTCCATCCTCTTTGGAACCCCCCTTCAGGTAGTTGAAGGCTGCTATCAAATCCCCCCTCACTCTTCTCTTCTGAATAACCCCAGTTCCCTCAGATGTCCGAGTGAACCAGTTATATAGTGGGAAATAGACCCCTCATCTCCCAAACTCCAGTCCCTTTGCTGATCACTAGGTAACACGGCCTTCCATCTCACTAAGTAATGCTAATCTGTATTTAAAACTATAGATTTGGAAGTTAAAATCAAATTTAAAAAGACCAAAATTAATGATAGAGACAAGGCGGGTGAGTCAATATCTTTTATTGGCCCAACTTCTGTTGGTGAGCGAGACAAGCTCTGTGTAGCTCAGAAGCTTGTCTCTTTCACCAGCATAAGTTTGAGTTCTTGGGTGAAAGGTATATGTAAACGCCAAGTATTAACTCTAGCGTGATTATACAGCACATGAGGTGTCTGCCACTTATAAAGGACACTTTGAAAGACAGGGTCTCCTGGAGGAACTTAATCTAACTCAGGCAAGCACGATACACAAGATGAGCAGTTCAGTGCGAGATGGTGTAGTGATCATTGAGGGATCAGTTGGAAGGCTTCATGAATGTGGCTTTTAAGAAAGGAAGGTTTAGTGTTTGGGAGATTAAAGCCTGTTCATTCTGTGCAAAGGGGGTACATAGGTGCTAGAATTAGAGGTGCTGGGGGTGAGACTGCACCCCCTGGCTTGAAGTGGTTCCATTATATACAGGGTTTACTGTTTGGTTGAACGGCTCTCAGCACCCCCACTATACAAATTGTTCCAGCATCCTGAGGGGGCAGTGTAAGATTCTGAGCCATTTGAGTTAATCTTGGAAGTGTGCATGCAAAGGGTACAAAAAACCAAAACTTACTTTTCTCGTTTCATATATTGTCCACTGAAGATTTTCTTCAATAGCACCAAACATGAAACTGTTTTGATGATCAAATTAGGTTTTAAATTTAATTCTTTAAATCTAAACCATGGTCTGAGCTTTACAAATGTGAAAAACAAGACGAAAAACCACACCACATCTGAAATGAATTGTCTTTTTTTCCCCTCTTTTATATAATTTTTTTAATGCAGATTTTTTTTCTTGTGAAATGTAAGTTTTGAAAAATGCTTCCAGGCGGAGTTCCTGCCTGAATGCCATATTTTACCATGAAGGGATTGTACTGCTGATTTAGAAATGCTTTACGACGATGTCCTTGAATTCAAGTGAAATTCAACAGAAAACCAGTCTCTACTGGGTTCAGATGGTTAAATAGTGTCCGCAGTCAGTTAGGCTACCGCAGTACGTCAACCATTGATAAACAGTCAAAACTGTAGGGAATGGGTGACTTGAACCCTTTTTGGGCACACACATCAGCCAAAATTTTCAAAACCAGTGCCCCCGAATGACGTTTCTGAATCCCTAATATAAACAGCCGGACTTTCAAACGTGCTGAGCACTCAAAATAAGAATGGCCACACTGGGTCAGACCACTGGTCCATCTAGCCCAGTATCCTGTCTTCTGACAGTGGACAATGCTAGGAGCATCAGAGGGAATGAATAGAACAGGACAACTATCAAGGGATGCATCCCCTTTCATCCACTCCCAGCTTCTGGCAGTCAGAGGCTAGGGACACCCAGAGTATGGGGTTGCGTCCCTGACCATCTTGGCTAGTAGACGTTGATGGACCTATCCTCCATGAACTTATCTAATTCTTTTTTGGACCCGGTTATACTTTTGGCCTTCACAACATCAACTGGCAATGAGTTCCACAGGCTGACTGTACGTTGCGTGAAGAAGTACTTGCTTTTGCATGTTTAAACCATGGTGCCACTCACAAATACCACTGAAGCCATTTGTGGGGCTAAAAGTACTCAGGCAATTTGAAAACCAGGCTACTTTTATTTACATGCTGAAAGATGAGTTAGGAAAGTAGCTAGATACACAGGTTTGAAAATGTGTGCATTCACCTATAAAGGACCTAGTACACTATTGGCATTACAAAAATTCTATGGCTTTATTGTACATATTGGTCACAAACTGGGAGGGTGCAACATATCCAAGCTAGCACTGCTGTTTGCTATGAAGACTGATTATACCAAGTTCTAAATGCTCAATCTTGGGCTGTCACAGCTTAACCCAAACCCTACTTCACCATTAGTCCTGAACAGCTAGTGAATAATAAGTACATTTAAAAAAAAAACCCAGTAAGTGATATTATCATATCTTGCAGTTAGTGAATGCAATATGTGTTTAATTTGTAGAGATTTATTTCTTTTATGCATGGTCATGTTCTCATGAGTTTTAAGCTGTTTTTATGAAATAGAAATGCATATAATACTTTGTGCAGACTGTATTATTATTATTTTTTTAATCTTTTAAATAGCACTGGCAGGAAACAGCCAAGTTTGACTGAGACAACCAAAATCGCTAAAATACATTATGCCTCAGTGCCCCAAAATGGCGTTTCTTAATTCCTATTAAGGCCCCTTAGCTTTCAAAAGTGCAGAGCACTCACAAATACCATGGAAGTCATGTGGGATCTGAAAGTACTCAAGAGACTTGAAAATCTGACTATTTTATTTAGATGCCTAAATTTAGAAGAGTTAGAAGTAATACCAATGATTGAAATGGCTGCATATAATGCTTTTTTGAAGTAAAGAAGTAAAAAATGGCCAAACGTCACATCATCATGGTTTTTGGGCTGTGACTTTCTTGTTTTAGCCAAAATGGAGGTATTGGCAAGATCAATGGCTAGAATACTTATGAGATAGGATCTTACTCATTGTTAGAATTAAAAAAACTGCGATCCTATCAGTTTGCTATCCGTGTATACCGCATTTGTAATTGTACTATTCTCATGACAGTCTGGATTATTTGAGGTGGGACAAGAAGTGGATTTAACTGGACACCGTAGAATTTTAAAATAGATTTGGATTCTGCCCAGCCTCTGATCTGATCTGGTGTATATTTTGTATATTCCTCTCATATTTTAATACTCCGCAAAACTAAATATCAGGAGTGAAATCCTGGCTCCATTGAAATTAATGGCAAAATTCCCGCTGGCTTCAATGGAGCCAGGCTTTCAACCCAGACGATTAGAAACTTTTCATGTTGAGGTGTTTTGGTAGAAGGTTTCAGTCACATTGTAGATGGTACAAGTTCTAATATTTTAATTGAAACATTTGTGACTTGAAAAGGAAAGTAACTACTCATCTAAACAAGAAAATAAATCAAATATACAATAGCCCTTTAAAATCTCTTCAGGGTTAAAGAGTTAACTTTTCAGGACAGGAATTATGTTGTCTTGTATTTATAAAGACCCAGGGATACCTATGGCATTGTTGAAATAATTAAATATAATTCTCTATACTGTTTCCATATTAGCCTGTAGAGGGCAGAGCATGTTCAGTAAATAACTCTGGCATTTACATTTTGTAAGTCTTAATGAGAATTATTGAAACTTGTGGATAGAGGGTGTACTGTACATATATTTTTAATGTGAATAGCTCCGGTTAATTCTTCCACAAGTGTTAAAAGTTTTGAATGAGGAGAAATTATGATAAATTTTAAGGTAATTTACAAGGGCAGTTTGAGTTAATTTCAAGTCTTGAGTTATCCACATATATTCACAATGTTGCATAATTAAAAAATACCTTAATATTTGAAGTACAAATGATATACTCAATAACAAATTGAGGGGAAAAGTTTATCTTAGAAACATCCTTTGATATGGAAGACAGTTGCCCAGAATGTTGAGTGGACAAATATGTTCTTTGACTGTTTTTTGAAAGTCTAATTGACTGGATAGTTTGGAGAGAGCATGGGTTTGTGCTGTGTAATGCAGTAATCATTACAAATGCTCTGCCATTTTTCCTCCCAGTGTTCCTTCTCAGAAAGCCCAATTATTTAAACTTTCAGAATGATTGCTTAGAAAATAGGTGTGTCTAACAGAATATTTTACCTTTCATTTAAAAATCTTAGTGGATTTTAAGTGAAAAGAAATGAGCCAAACAAAAATTAAATGCTCTCAGATAGCTTCATATAGCTGCTTCTACGTGAGAATTTTTTTAATGACAAAACATAATATGCCACTCAACATCCCTTGTAGTCAGCCTGCTTGGAGAAAGAGATGCTCCTTATTTCCCTCATATTATTTTTCTTCCTCTGTGTTTTTAATTCATTTTTTCCAATTTATGGCTGTTGTAGCAATTAGGGAATAGTTATTATTACCAAAAGTTTGTCATGCCTAAAAAGTGCGAGATTTATTTTTACTCTGGTTGTCATCTCCTTTGTATAGAATATTTTTTTCACCTTAAATAAGCGTAATACAAAATCTGAGTTATAAACCTCTTTCATAGATTCATAGAGTTGAAGGCCAGAAGAGACTATTAGATAATTGAGAATGATCTCCTGCATAACACAGGCCATTGTTTCAACTAGTTACCCCTGGAGCCCCCAGGAACCTGTTTGGCTAACACTTATCTTCCAGAAAGACATCCAGTTTTGATGTGAAGACAGTAAGAAGTGGATTGACACACAGCTGAAGCTTGCATTTGACATTATATGATTTGAGGCTAAAGGCACTAAGAAGGAGTCCAATTAGCAAAATAATATGCATAAACAGTCTGGGGTGCAGACTTAGAGGGGACATGATAATAGTTCTCAAGTACTTGTAAAAGATTGTTACGAGGAGGAGGGAGAAAAATTATTCTCATTAACCTCTGAGGATAGGACAAGATGCAATGGGCTTAAATTGTAGCAAGGGTGGTTAAGCACTGGAATAAATTGCCCAGGGAGGCTGTGGAATCTCCATCATTGGAGATTTTTAAGAGCCGGTTAGACAAACACCTGTCAGGGATGGTCTAGATAATACTTAGTCCTGCCATGAGTGCAGTGGATTGGACTAGATGACCTCTCAAGGTCCCTTCCAGTCCGACGATTCAGTACACATAGGGTACTAGAAGCTGTTAATGGGCTTGACATTGGGAAAGTGCCTCAGCTGGGCAGTTCATGGAGCTGATGAACCACTAATGCAGAGGTGAGGGAAAGACATTAACAAGGTTGTACCAGGAGCCATTAGTGGGTGTGTATCCTGCAAAAATTTTAATTCTCATGGTGTGAGGCCAGAAGAGTCATCCTCCATCCTTTTGGCTAAATTTCATAGTAGCTTGCAGATTGCTTTGATGCATCTGAAAGCCAGCTATGGAACCTGTTCTCAGATCATCACATAAGATCTCTGACACAAAATCTAGGCTCTGTGGGAACTTTTACTTAACTATGTTGCAGAATATCTCCCTCCCAGAACTTCCATGCTCACTTATCAAACTTGTAGACTGCGTTGGGGAAAGGCCAGGCTATATCTCATGCATTTTGTGCATGACTTTACTTCTCAAGGCATCATCCTTGAATAGTTCTCATATCCAGACATATCTTTCTCTGCTCCAGGATAATCAGGACTGTCCGAGAGAGGCATGCAAAATATTTTCTTCAGCCAGTTTCTCAGACTTTTTTTTAAAGAAAGAACAAAATCAGACTGACAAATGGAAACAAAAACAGGATCTTGAAAGGAAACTTATCTGTGGAGTCCTAGACAAGGCACACAGAGGGCATTGGAAGCATAGCAGCTTTGAAGATCTCAGAGAAAAGACAGCTTTAAAAAAAACAAAACAGAACAAAAAAAACAGCGAAACCAGTAGTGGCCAAGATATGAGAAAAACTTAACTGAATAGCAAAACGTTTTTTGAGGGCTGGAGTAGTTTATCGAAATAACCACAGAGCGAAGACCTGGGAACTGCTGAGGTCTAAATCTGGCTTTGTCACAGACTCGCTTTGTGCCCTTGGATGAGTCACTCACCTTCTGTGCCTTCATACACCCAATTTGCAAGTGGAGATATCTACATAAAGTGCAGTAGAAACTCAGCGTTATGAACACTTTGGGAATGTAGGTTGTTCATAACTGAACAAAATCTTATGGTTGTTCTTTCAAAAGTTTACAATTGCTAAATAGTGGTATCTTTAATGGAAAACCCATAAGTTGTACTAACCATCCTAAAGAAAGATGATTGAGGCAAGAGTAATTCCTACCAGTGTGGGCTGGCACATACCATTTCCAGTGGAACTGCCTAAAGGCTCTGAATGTTGAGGTTTTAAGGATTTCAGTCTCAGGAGCACTGTTCCAAGACTTGGGATTCTCTTCTAATACTAACTTTGGAGAAATAAATTGCCTTGGTCATACTTTGGCTGTCTGCTGCTAAGTTTCAGTGTCTAGGTGTA
Source organism: Trachemys scripta elegans (assembly GCF_013100865.1). Lineage (NCBI taxonomy): Eukaryota > Metazoa > Chordata > Testudines > Emydidae > Trachemys > Trachemys scripta. The sequence goes on from NC_048302.1 coordinate 135,705,498, forward strand.
GTCACCGTGTAATACGAGTGTTTAGACCACAGCAACACTTAAGGATTGTAGAAGGGAGCCAGTGTGTTTCCTCAGTAGCCTTTTAAAGAGAGAGTTTCAGCCTTTGGATTGAGATTTTACTCTACTGCCCTCAGTCTCTGAAAAACAGACCCCTCCTGTCTGGATCTGTTCTTTTTAACGGTTCTAATAAAAAAGGCTTTTACATTTGTCCCATCAGGAGCCCATTTAAACACAGAAGTACTTACAAGGTTATTGGTAGCTCCTTTTGGAGAAGAAAGCGCTTAACCCATCCTTGCTTCTCTATCTATACCTAAAAACATAAGAACGGCCATAATTGGTCAGACCAATGGTCCATCTGGCCCAGTATTCTGTCTTCCGCCAGTGGCCAATGCCAGGTGCCCCAGAGGGAATGAACAGAACAGGTAATCATTAAATGATCCATCCCCTGTTGCCCATTCCCAGCTTCTGCCAAACAGAGGCTAGGGACACCATCCCTGCCCATCCTGGCTAATAGCCATTGATGGACCTATCCTCTATGAATTTATCTAGTTCTTTTTTGAGCCTTGTTATAGTTTTGGCCTTCATAACATTCTCTGGCAAAGAATTCCACAGGTTTACTGTGCGTTGTGTGAAGAAATACTTCCTTTTGTTTGTTTTAGACCTGCTGCCTATTAATTTCATTTGGTGACCCCCTAGATCTTGTATTATGAGGAGTAAATAACCCTTCCTTATTTACTTTATCCACACCAGTCATGATTTTATAGACCTCTATCATATCCCTGCTCAGTCATCTGTTTTCTGAGTTGAAAAGTCCCAGTTTTATTAATCTCTCCTAATTTGGAAGCTGTTCCATACCCCTATTCTGGTACAAGTTAACCATTTTTGATGTGAAAGGAATAATTGAACTGGTTACCATTTTTTTTTTTTTTTTTTTTTGCTGAGATTATCTAGTTGCTCCTATTATTTTTATGTATTGATCCTTCTAATGAATTTAACTGGGACTGAGATACAAAGTGTTCACATATGAACCATAATGAGCCATAATTAAATCTCAAAGACATTGTGCATTTTTGCATGCTCTGTGCGCTATGAAAAGACAGTACTAACAACTGCTGCGGAGTAAACAGTGCTGCAGGGAGCAGGAGACTTCATCAGCTGTTTATGCTCAAACATCTTTGATTATGAACTTCGAAATTGTTAGTGGTGATGAGTGTTCGTAGTCAGTTATTTGACTGAGCACTCTATTTTGCTTTGGGTAATAAGGCAATGACAAGAGGTTCGGGGATTTAAAAAAAAATCAAAGATCTGAATATTGACATTGTCAGGATATTTTTCTCGAGCAACCAAATTCTATTCCTGTTAAATCGTATGTCTGAGAAACCTGATAAAGCATTGCGTCCGCTACTGTTTCGGGTCTGCTCATTTATGCAGAAAACTAATTTTAATTCTCCGCACCTCTATTCCTTCTGCGCATGTATGATAAACATCCATAACATTAGCCTGGTTACTTCTGACACACACATTCAGGTGGCTCGTTCTTGGGGTCAGATCAGCAGTGGGTATAAATCTCCATTGCTTCTTTGAAAAAGGACTCCTTTTTAAAAACCTGTTTTTCTTTAAGCCCCATTCTATATTGATTGCTTCTCCTGGCTGAGAGTTAGTTTATCGTTTTAGTATAGGATATATTCTCTGTGGACTACAGCTAGTAATTGAGTGAGTCTTTATTAGAATCATTCTCTCCACATAGTAGGTGTCCCAGAAAACAGGTTAGCAGTATTCAGTGGTTATAAAGAGCTTTAAATGTTCATAACCCTGACTAACCTAAACTAGTTAATCCTTATAACATCCTATGAGGATATATGTATTAGTAACCATATTTTATACTTGGGTAAGATGAGGCAGAGAGAGGATAAAACACTTGCCCAAGGGTACGAATGATGTAAGTAACAGGGCTAAGAAAAAAGAACAGGAGTACTTGTGGCACCTTAGAGACTAACAAATTTAGGTGCCACAAGTACTCCTGTTCTTCTTTTTGCGGATACAGACTAACACGGCTGCTACTCTGAAACAGGGCTAAGAAAAGAACTCAAGAATTCCTGGGTGTCAGTTTCATGCTTGATCCAGTAAGTCTATGTTATCACACGAACAGTGCACATTTATTACACCATACTGAGTACAGTACTTGCAGTTGCTTCTATTGAATCAGCGTCACAATCTCGATTTCAGCAGTGGGGTGGGTGAGGGTGTGGTGGTCACGTTACTGGGGAGAGGAGAGTGGGAACTTGCAGGAGACTGTCCTTGGTGTTAACATTGAAATATTGGAGAGTGTTCTCTCTTCAGACATTTAGGGTTTTCAGATTTTTTTCTTAAGACCAAGCATCAAGTAAAAATCACGTTCTTGGGCCCTGTTTCCTGCACTGACGGTGAACTTTGTCAGATTTACTTTGGACAAATTGCGCTCCGTGATAACCAGTTAGCACTGAGAAAGCAGATAGGCAAAAACTCTTAGCGTCCTGACATGTGACTGGATTTTAGTTGAAACTTAACAGAAGTTGTGTTGATGTGTTGAGTTTACACCTTGCAGTAATAATACTCGCTTTGATCTGATCTGAGAGTGATTTTATAACTTTCAAATGGTTCTTTGGCAGAGAGCCAGGCACATTGTCATTTTTTATTAACTTTCTTTTTTCTTCCCCTGTAGCTAGTCTGCTTTTTTAATATTGTTTTAAGGAATATGTATTCCATTCCTAGGGATATTCTTTAAAGTTCTACATCTCAGTCCATTAGAGCCGTCTATAAAACAATCACAGCATCAAATGTTCAGTAACTAATCAAAACCACTAAAGCTAACCACAACAATACTTCAGCCCTGTTTAAATAATAAATCATTCTTTGCTGTGCCATATCTACTATCTCATCAGGAAAGAGCTAATTAGATTCTTTATTTTAAAGTAAACATTGTCAGTTTCCTTGATGGGTTAAAGCAATGGGAGTGAAGATGAGACATATGCTTTGCCATCAGCGCTGGCAAATCAATACAAAAAAATGTGTGTTGCTGTTTAAAACGGTTAGTTCCTAAAGCTGCTGATATATTTGAAAAGGAAAACATTGTTAGGGCCTTGTCAGGCAAAGAATAAAGGAATACATGGCCTGACACGTAGCATATCCCTATCCATTGGTTCGTTGTAAGTCTCTCAGGTAGTTACACCTACATGCAGTCTTACTCTTCATGAGAGTTTGATCTGGAAACTAAAAGTACAAGGCTGGACTCCAGAACGTGAAGACTTGTATATGAACTGTTAGTTAAGGGTGATCTTTGGGGGGGGGGGGGGGGGGGGGGGGGGAACTATCCTTTTCCTTTTACACTTTCATTGAGAATTTAGCACTACCCGACACTGCTCTACTCTGGTTGGGAGATGTCACCTGTAAGTATTTGTGGACGTGGAGAAATAGCCAAAAATGGCGATTGCGGAATAGCTGTCCACTTTGAAAGTGATTTGAGCCAGGCTGAGAAAAGGAAATCAGTGCGGAATGTGAGTGTGTCCATATTGGGATTCAGTGAGGAATAGCTCTTTGTGCTTTAAATTCACACCTGAGTTTATTTGGCAATAGCGTCCCAGTGTAGACGAGCACTAAGACTGGGAAGAGAGCTTTTTTCCTTGTCTTTTCTATCTGTGGTCTCTCTCAACCTACCAACAAGTTGTGTGAGAGTTTTTTAGTTAGCTGGACACTTACCAACTGTGGAACTGAACAGAAATCTTAGCCTGTTTCAGACCATAGACCAGTGACTAGCCCTCTGATGGTTAACACATTTAGGTAATTAGTGACCTGGATTTGATCCTGCTACCTAGGGGTGGTAGGCTCTGTATCCCATCTCCATCCAGTTCCCATCTCCCCCAACAGGTGCTCTTTTTAGAAGGACTGGGGTTTGCCTGATCAGGTCAGTTGCACAGCTGTTGGTAGGCACAAATGAAATTGGCCTGCCCCTGCACTAGCCTTGTGAGCAGATGAAAATGACTGTGCTTAAAGGGAATTTAAACTACGTGGATTGTTAAATTTAATGTGCATTGTGAACAGACATTTGTTTCTTAACCTCCCTCTCTCTTATTGTCACATTAAGCAGAGAGTACAGAGATTGATGGTTCTGGGTAATAGAGGCAGTTTTACAGAATAATAGAAAAACGCACTTGCTTTCATGTAAGCCACACCAAAAGGTAAGGGGTTTCTTTTTTGAGGGGCCCCCCCCGCCTTGGCCCCAGGCCAATTTTCAGAGGTCATGCTGGAGTGTCGCTTATGCTTTGATGTGGTTTCTAACGTGTGCCTCTTCATTGGGCTCCCTATAGATGCCTTTATGTGAAACAGAGCATTAAAATCCAAATGTGCCTCTGATGCAGGTAATTTTTCTTCCTTTATGTGCGATGTCAAACGTATTGTACAGCTTTCTCCCTGCCAGAACCAAGGAAGGGTACGTGTTCACGCGTGTGCATGTGTGTATAAGGTACAGGCAGCAGCGGAGTTCCTTGGCAGTTAAGCTAACACTTCTCCATAGCAGCTTCCTCTGGGCCTCTCCCTGGTTTTTTTCTCACGCAAGGTGAAACTGAAACCTTGGTGACTTCACCCAAGTTTGCAGAAGTTAAAGAAAATTTGATATTTCTCACTTACAGGTCACTTCAGTCCAATTTGTGTCTTGCCAAGATAAAAAGCCCCACAGACACACAAAGCAAATAATTTTTTTTTCTGGCATGTACTTTATAGAGCTCGAATGTAACATTGAGATTACAGACCTAAGAGAATCTATTTCTTTTAGGATCTGAGCATTGTGAACTAATTCTCAACTTTAATTTAGCATTTCTGTAAGAATGCCTTTAACATAGCATCAGATCAGTGTCTTAGCAAGACCGAGCGCTATGGCAATACAGGAATGGACTTCATAGTGATCAGCTATGGCTGTGTTGCTTTCATTAGGTGTCATGCCTGAGTTCTCAAACTGGGGGTCAGGACCCTTCAGGGGGTCGTGAGGTTATTACATGGGGGGTCGCGAGCTGTCAGTCTGCATCCCAAGCCCTGCTTTGCCTCCAGCAATTGTAATGGTGTTAAATATACAAAAAAGTGTTTTTCAATTTATAAGGGGGGTCGCATTCAGAGGCTTGCTATGTGACGGGTCACCAGTACATTACACCAGTGGTTCTCAAACTTTTGTATGTGGTGGTTTTTGTTTTTGTTGGTGTAAGTGAAGGAAGTACGAGTTAGTCCTTTAGGAAATGTAGCTCAGGATAGCTTTTTGTTTATTATTGGAGACTTGTGTGTAATTCATAAAAGCATACAGCTCCTTCTTGCATGATGAGACGCTCATAGTCATTATGGGAATCCCTCTAACTGCCTTTCATGGCTCTGCAGTGGTAGAATAGAGAATACAAGGAGAAATACTCTTTAATAAAGATGGGCCTGAACTAAAACCACATTAAGAACCTCAGAGCTGGGTTTGGATCTGAATTCATTGCTGAAATTCCTTTTTCTCTAGTAGGCCGAACCCAAACAACCTGAACAGGAAAGCTAGAGTTCAGATCTGGATTTAGAACTCCCAGGTTTAGGAATAATCAGGTCTGTGGTGTTTGGCTCTTCTTGTTAGAGACACAATGTTTGGCTGTGGGATTTTGGTTCAGACCTGTCTAGGATTTACTAATTAACAAATATGCTTTGCACAGAAACAAAAATAATCAATACCTGCACTCTGTCCAAATAAAAATACAATTCACCTACAAGTGGTGCACCGTGGGAGGGAGTATCACATGATCTCTGTTCGGAGAGATTTTGGGTAATATGGCCTCGCTTGCCATTAATTCTGTATTTCAGCTTCATATGCTAAAACCTATTGAATACTTTTAAAGCTTAGAGGGTGAGAGTACAGACTCATTTATCTCCAGCATGCTCACTCCGTTGAGTTATTTCCCCCCCTCTCCCATGGCCAATGTCACTACTTTATTTCCTATACAATTTTTCTTTGAACCGCCCATTTTAGGATCTTTTTAAAGACTAATGTTTCATGGAAAACTTTGTATTGGAAGAAAATTTTGCTTATACGCTTTTTAAAAAGGGCAAGAGGAAAAATGATTCTATAAACCTGGGAGATTTTCATAGAAACCTTAGGCTTGAATTTGGTATCATTTACAATTCTGTTCACTTTATAACTTCATTCACTTCAGATGAGTTCCTTTGGCCTGAATCAGCGTATCTGAGAGCAGAAACAAGTCCAGGATCTTTCTTGCTTGAACGCTGGAAAGAACAAAAGCATATTCCCTTTTTGAGTCCTAATCTTTGGTATATGATGTTGCAATAGGTTTATATGGAGTGGAGCTTCTGGAGTAAGTGCTGGTCTACACTGGGGGGGGATCGATCCAAGATACGCAACTTCAGCTACGTGAATAGCGTAGCTGAAGTCGAAGTATCTTGGATCGAATTACCTGGGGTCCACACAGCGCGGGATCGACGGCCGTGGCTCCCCCGTCGACTGCGCTACCGTCGCTCGCTCTGGTGGAGTTCCGGAGTCGACGGTGAGCGCATTTGGGGATCGATATATCGCGTCTTAACAAGAAGCGATATAGCGATCCCGGATAAATCGATTGCTACCCGCCGATACGGCAGGTAGTGAAGATGTACCCTTAGAGACTCTGGTGCAGAATGTGCCACTCTGTTTCCCAGTTGTTCATCACGTTTGAAGTGTCACAACCACTAGGAAGACTTCTCTTGTGCAGTGCTAATGAACAGACTTTTGCCTGGGACAGTCTTGCTAAAATCTGTCATTGAGCCTCATTCTTAGGTCTCTTTAAAATAGTCTGTCTGCTGTTTGTTGCTCATCTCAGCCCAGTCATTATTTTCTTTTCTCATTGAAGCTTAACCTAATTATTTTTTTCTGCTGCTTTCCAACCACTAGAGGTCAAGATTGTGCTACTGCACAGTACAATAAGTAGCTCCCAGGCATTTAGCATTTAACTCCATCATTCTACTTTCTTACGCAATGATGTTTAATGCCAACTGTGATTTTTAAAAAAAAAATCCTTTGATTTGAATGCTTGTATTTATCTATTAAGAATGAGTAGATTGTGTTACATATATGTACATCATAAACGTGTGTCAGTCTTGTGATATAAAGCAGATCTTGGTGTATTTTGTGCTCAAATATAAAGTAATGTAGCATGTGAATACATGGGCTTTAAAGTTCCTTATCTCTCTAATATGGATAAATAACCCTATTTCTGATTGTGGCAAATTTCTGCACAACCAGGCGTTAAAAAGGAGCTGACATTAAAGAGATGTTGTCAAAATAAAAATCATACTTTAAAAATAAATTCCTTACTTGTGATATTGTCACCTTAGATTTTTAAAAGGAAAAAGTGTTTAATTTACTTTTCACTATTTACATAGTTTGTTTGCTGCCTGATTTTTCTTTCAGTTTGGGCAATGGAAATAGATTAATCGTTTGGTTTCTAATCATGTTCACTTTCCTGTTTCTCACAGTATCACACTGCTGCAATGCCCGGTGTTGCAAACAGTCCAAGAGAAAGTTTTCATCCATGCACTCTTTTACAAAATGCATTCATTAAAGCATATGCCTTCAGATCTGGATTTTGGAAACCTTCTGTTCTCTCTTCCCCCATTGCAGAAACAAAAATAATCTAAATGTCCCCTTTCTCTATTCTAATGATTCTTGCATTAATGTAGAGTGCATATCACTCTTACTGTCACTAGCAACTGACACCTTGGTTCTGTAGTCCACTGTCTCCAAAGTTTCAGTGTACTGAGTTACTCAGAACAAATAAGAGTGCTCTATTTGTTTCTTACCCATTCGTGATGTGTTGCCAATAGGATTCTCACTGGTGCAGAGAAACAGTTAAATACTTAGGTATCAGTTGAAATTAAAGCTGGCACAGGGAGTCAGTGCAGAGATGAGGGAAATCTGTTTTTGAAAGGGGGAAAACCTGCACTTTAAAGAAAAAGAGGAAAAAAAAGAAGCTTTTTGGAAAGACATTCTGGAGAGTCCAGTATATCTCGACATGTTTTTCATGTTTAGGCAATACTTGATATACTTCTTCTTGTAGCAAGATATCAGTCCACATCTATAGCATCAGTTCTTCTACTGCAGGGCAGGCATTTTTTTGTGGCAGATTAAACAGGGCTTTGGAGTTGTGTAGAGGACAGTGTAACACCTATGTATAATCCCTGTTTTGAATTTCAAATTTAAACCCTCTTCCAACATACTTTGGCATTTGGGGCTAAGCAGTTTACCTGTCTCTCACAGATATTATGCTCACTAATAAAAAGAAAATCCATACCCAGTTTCAGGTTAGTAGATGTGTGCTTTTTTGGCACAATATCGTTCCCTAGAAACAAACCTTTGGTTGTAACACTGCCTACAGATCAAGATCATAGACCCATATAGCAATTTTCCTGTGAAGGGATCTCTACTGGGTCATCCATTCCAGGCCTGAATCCTGGTTATTATCTCACTGAGAGAATTTCGGTTGTGTACCTTTACAGACCATGTAAATGAACAGTGCACAATTCCATTCTCCTGGGGTACCACAAAAATGCTTTCAGGAATCTCTGGGGTCCAGATGTGGAGGGCTTTCTGTTAACATGGGTTGAATAGAGGAACATATCCAACAGTTAAGTCAGCCCTTTAATTTATCCTGTGACAGTCACCACATGGCCTGTGGTCTAATATCTCTCCATCAGTGTTATAAATAGATCAATATGGCAGCATGCTGGGTTTGGAATTTGATTTGTGAACGGTCATGATATTGTTTGCATTATTACATAATCACCTGCGGTTTTAAAATGAGTCTTCTGCTTATTTGGAATATCTAGGTTAGAAAATATGTTAAATGAATTGTCAGTTCCATCAAGTGTGTGGGTTTTTGTTTTGTTTTTTGTCTCTCATTTGTAGCATTTTCTGAACGATTACATCTTTTGATCCAAACTAATAAATCACTGAATGTCATCAGTAACTTTTAAATCTGCTTTTGTTCTAGGCCCAGCAGCAAAGAAACCTGGATAATATTGTATCTCAGCATCCCAGGATAGGTGGTGGAAAGAAATATAAGAAAGATGTCTGTGCAAGCTCAGATCTGGAGGTGAAAAACACTAGCCCCATGTCTGAACAGGATTCGGGGATCCTGGATGTTGAAGATGAGGATGACGATGAAGAGGTACACTTATAATATAAAAAACAGGAGTTTGGATGGCTCAGGGGATTGTAAATGGGCATTTCACATCCAGTTTGCCAGCTCATATTTGCCCTACATTGGTTTTTATCATGGAAGGATGTTTAGTGGACTATATGAAATGAGTAGTTGGTTCTCAGTGTGGTTCATAGTGAGCTATGGACCACATCCCAGTTGGCAGTCCAGCGGAGAGGACAAAAATTAAATGAGAACAGAGTGAACTACCCTTTTCTGTACTAGAGATGGTTCCTCCAGTCCTTTACTTATTAGGCGTCATAGTCTGATGTTTTCCATGGCCATTTAATTTGAAAGAAGGAAAAAAGTCCATTAAACAGATACTTTGGCCTTTGTGGAATTGTGCTGGGATGTTATATTGGCTGACAATGAAAACACATTTTCTGTGATCAGAGGCTTAAATAAATTGATTATAAAGATTCTGGTTCATTAAAAACTTGAGCCACAGAGTTCAATGTTTTGGAATCTCTTGCTGCTTTTTTTCTACCTATTAGGAGCCAAATTCTCTGCTGGTGTAGCTCCATTGAAGTTTAATAGTTATTGCCAGTAGAAAATGTAAAATATATTGTGTAATATACAACCTTTCTGACCCTTGCTTCTGGAATGCATAATCTCCTGTTGCCTCCCCGTCCCTGGTTACAGATAATTTAGTGGAGGACTGTGAATGACATAGTAAGTAATCAAATTAAAAACTTTATTTACTATAAAATAGGTGGTTAAACAAACAGGCATTACAAACTAACCATACACTGCAGTGGTACTCACATTCTGAGATGAAATGATGATCAGTCCCTAAATGAGGAGAATGGGTACAATCCTTTCTCTAAGGGACCGTGACAGTGGATGGGCATGCCTAATCGAAAATTAGCCTGCTACCCTTTTTATAATCAGTTATAATATTGCCCGTTAATTAGTTAATGTTGAATCCACCTTTTACCATATCTCTATTTCTGTTATCATAATTAAATCTTTTCTTTCTCATTGGCTATTTAACATTAAACATAATCTTAATTAGTATCTGCGTAAATACCGTACCAATAGCTATTAATATAGATAGCATTTTCTAAAATATTAACACTTCAACTCAAACACTTGTATAAACCAGATAGGACCAAAACGTGTTTACAACACGACCTGGGGTTATGCCCTAACTTATCTCCAGCTTGCTTTTGAGTTGTCTCACTTCACTTTACTCATATTTTACCAGGTCTCGCTTGACTATTTGAAGCTTGCTTTTAGGAAATAATTTTTTGGGCCTACTCACATATATATTTTCTGTATAAATAGAAGCAAGCATCATATCTACAGGGCAACACAGTCTACCTACTGTGCTGTAACCCTTGCATGCCAGCAGCCAGGAAGGTGAACAGCCTTAGCCCTTTCATAGCAGTGAGAAGATAGGGTAATACACTGATCTTCAAAGCTGTGGGCAGGCCCTCTGTTTTTTTATGTTGCACCAATACTTGATTCCCACAGCAAATTAGAAATTGGGCAGAAGTTAAACATAGGCAGCATGAATAGGGAAGGTGCATTTTTAGGAAATGAATACAAACCTGTAAATGCACACATAATATTTGATTTCCCCCAACCTTTATGTTCTTGAATAGTATCAGAGGGGTCGCCGTGTTAGTCTGAATCTGTAAAAAGCAACAGAGGGTCCTGTGGCACCTTAGAGACTAACAGAAGTATTGGGAGCATAAGCTTTCGTGGGTAAGAACCTCACTTCTTCAGATGCATCTGAAGAAGTGAGGTTCTTACCCACGAAAGCTTATGCTCCCAATACTTCTGTTAGTCTCTAAGGTGCCACAGGACCCTCTGTTGCTTTTTACAGATTCAGACTAACACGGCGACCCCTCTGATACTATTCAAGAACATAAAGGTTGGGGGAAATCAAATATTATGTGTGCATTTACAGGTTTGTATTCATTTCCTAAAAATGCACCTTCCCTATTCATGCTGCCTATGTTTAACTTCTGCCCAATTTCTAATTTGCTGTGGGAATCAAGTATTGGTGCAACATAAAAAAACAGAGGGCCTGCCCACAGCTTTGAAGATCAGTGTATTACCCTATCTTCTCACTGCTATGAAAGGGCTAAGGCTGTTCACCTTCCTGGCTGCTGGCATGCAAGGGTTACAGCACAGTAGGTAGACTGTGTTGCCCTGTAGATATGATGCTTGCTTCTATTTATACAGAAAATATATATGTGAGTAGGCCCAAAAAATTATTTCCTAAAAGCAAGCTTCAAATAGTCAAGCGAGACCTGGTAAAATATGAGTAAAGTGAAGTGAGACAACTCAAAAGCAAGCTGGAGATAAGTTAGGGCATAACCCCAGGTCGTGTTGTAAACACGTTTTGGTCCTATCTGGTTTATACAAGTGTTTGAGTTGAAGTGTTAATATTTT
>NC_048302.1:136048791-136188060 GCF_013100865.1 Trachemys scripta elegans
CCCCCAGGGACTGGTGGGGGGAAGCTGTGGGGGGAGGGGTGTTGCTCCCCCAGGGGCTGGTGGGGGGAAGCTGTGGGGGAGGGGGGGTTGCTGCCCCCCAGGAGTCAGAGGGGGAAGCTGTGGGGGGAGGGGTCGGAGGAGAGTTGTGAGGGGAGGGGGTGCTGCTGCCCCAGACATTTGTGGAAGGGGGGGGTGCTGGTTTCCCAAGTCACGGGGATCAGGGCTGCTGCCCCTCTGCTTTTAGCCACACCCCAACCCCTACTCCCTGTTACCTTAATCCCCGTCCCGCGCATCTTCCAACCTCCTGGGACTCCTCCACTCGAAACCCCAGCATATGTGGTGCTTCCATCTGCTGATTTCCGCCTCCTGCTTCCTTGCCCTTATCCTGGTTCTCCTGTTCCTCTTCTACTCTAGCCCTATAAGCCCTCAATTACGTCTGTGGGGCCAATGTCGGGCTCTGCATATTGTCTGTTCCAAGGGTGTCCTGATAGCAGGCTGCTGCTGCTCCTTGCTCAGTCACATCTCTGTAGGGTGACCAGACAGCAAATGTGAAAAATCGGGACAGGGGGTGGAGGGTAATAGGAGCCTATGTAAGAAAAAGACCCCAAAATCAGGACTGTCCCTATAAAATCGGGACATCTGGTCACCCTACATCTCTGACATCACAAGCCTTTGAAGGCCCAGAGTAACTCTTTGAGCACCCCTGGGTGCTCCTGACAATTCTGTTTGGATGCACCTGCCTCATCCCAGCCCCCTCTCAAGGCACTGCATGCTCAGGCAATATGGGCATGATAAAATAGCAGCCCTAAATGTCCCCTATATGACCAGCTCCCACTTGACTCTGAATGGTTGCATTGGAGCCAACCCAAGCTTTAAAAGCTGTTAGCCTTAGCCCTTCTGTAGACTGCCTCACAAGGTCGTGGGGAGCTGAGTTTAGCACTAGCGAAGCCCAGGTGGAAGGTGCTATGGAAAGGCTACTGGTAAGTATTACTGACGACTAGAGACTATGGTGTTGGATGCAGTAGAAAATGTGTGTGTGAGAGAGAGACACACACACTATTATTAAAGTAATTTGCTTCCCCAGAAAGGATTTCAACCTGGCCTGTGCCTGTAAAGGGAGCTCTGGAGAACGGGCTGCTCTGCAAACCCTTTGCCACAGTCTCATTCAAGGGAAAGAGAACTCCTGAGGAATTAATTGAGCCCTTTATGGTTCACTGGAAAATATGACCATGTGTCCCAAGACTGTGCCCCTTAAGTTCGGCCAGATAATCCAAGGTTCCATTTCCTCCCATTTGGTGATCTGAGTCCCCACTTCCTTTCTAAGCAAAGGGCTCCTATTATGGAAGCATCCTGCCAGTGATGAACTCGATGCGTCCATTACGTCTGTCACCAAGAAAACCATCCCAGGCTTTTGCTCACTCATAGCTAGATCCAACTCCCAGACTCTACCCAAGTTGAAAGGGCCAGAGTGTCACCTCCTTGCACTTTTTCCTTTCCAACCCATGATGCGTTTATAATACCCATCTGTCACCTACTTAATAGAGGGGAAGGTCATTTCCTTTTGGCCTTTTCTCCCTGGGATTTCTTTTTCCCCCTTCATTTTATTTATTTTTTATTTATGACTTTATTGAAAAGCTGCACCACCCCTAGAGAGAGATGATGTGGCTAACCTCGCTCCAACAGAAGCACAGAGCTTTATAGGTTGGTCTCACGGGGGGTTCCATATGGCAGGGCAGGTCATTCATACTAAGTGTACTTTCCATTCTGCTCCAGGACTGAGTTTCACGTTACTCACTTTGTTTTAACTTTAGCTGAACTCCTGGAAAGTTTCTTTTTAAAGGTTTTGTGTGTGTGCGTGCATGTAGAAGGGGTATTTTCTGAACATGGCCCCTAGAGAGACCTTGCTTGTGAAATGAAACGGGCTGCAGGAGTGGGTTTGCTTCCTCTTGTTCTGCCTGAGGTATGGCTTTAATTTACAAGTCAAGAGTAGGCTTTAGGCTTTGGTCGTAGTCACAGTATTTCTAACAAGGGGCGGTTGCACTGGGCAAATTTAAAGGGACAATGGCAGAGCAGTTGGGGCCAACGTTTAGTTAAAGTTTTACTGAACTATAAAATTTTCATGAATTATTTTTAAAATAAATCTTAGAACAAGAGTTCTGGGTTGTTTTTGTTTGGACTCAGACATCCCCCTGCATGATCCTAGGAGGTGTTGAGGGCCTATTCATCTTGTGTAACTCACCATTCAATCTGTTACACTTCCTTCTCCATTTCTGATCCACGGGGTTTAGGAGTCTGTTACAGCTGGCAGCTACAGGAGTTAGTCAAGATGTGTAGCCGCTTGTGCGTTAGCTCTCAAGGTCCTGGATTGAGTCCCTGCTGAGAACCTAGGTGACAGTTGATACACTGGTGCCTGTCCGATTCAGCCAAGATGGTAAGGGATGCAACCCCAGGCCTTTGGGGTCACTAAGCCTCTGACTGCTAGATGCTGGGATGGGGGGAACAAGATGGATCACTTGATAATTGCCCTGTTCTAGTCATTCCTGTTGAAGCCTCTGGCACTGGCCACTGTAGGAAGACAGGATACTGGGCTAGGCTAGATGGACCATTGTTCTGGCCATTTTTATGTTCTTGTTTCCATTGACTTCAGTGGGTGCAGATTTGCAATTTTTAGAAACATAGGAATAACCAGACTGTAGCACATCTGAGGTCATGGTAGTCCTGTATTCTGTCTCTGACAATGGCCAATGCCAGATGCTTCCGAGGAGGTGCAAGAACCTTGCAGTACGCAGAGGTGGGATAATCTGCCCTTCACATTAGATCTCATCCTGGTCTCTAATACTTAGAAATTGGCTTAAGCCCTGAAGCATGAGATCTGCTATCTCGTCTACAATTTTGTTATAATTAATTATGACTGAATATTCTTGATAGCCATATAAATACCCAATCCCAATTTTAAGAAATGTCCAGTCCCCAATTCTGAGAAATGACAAAAAATGTTGAATAACAATTGAGTGGCAAATGGGTTTATGCTTAAAATTTTGATTTCTTTGGAAGTCTTTCCCTCCCCTCCCCAAAATGTAAAGATTTTCTATTGATTCTAGACAGAACTGAAAATGTTCATCTATGATAGATGACCTGTCATCATCTGACAGGTCAGATTCTCATTTATGGCATCTTTCACGCTTATTGAAAAGCTCTGCCTTGCAGGTTTGCTATGACAGCCTAAAATCAATAAACTTTTGAATGGATATGAAAAGGATTATGGTAGAAGGGGTTTGTTTTCTTTCGTTTTAAAAGCAATATATATGTATTTTAGTATTTTCAAATTGTAGTTATATCTGAATAATGATTTAAAAAAAATGTCCTAGTGAGGCTCCATTCTTATTTCCTCTCAATGATTTCTCAGCAAGATTACCAAATTTATCAAACTCAAAGGATGATTTTTCTAACTGCCAGCCCTGCAAACTGCACTGAAGATGTGAAAATTGCAATTCATTATTTGTGTTGTAGTAGAATGTAGAGGCCCCAGCCCCCTTCTACTACACAGTGTACCAATATAGAGCAAAGAGATGGCTGGTCCCTGCCCTGAAGAGTTTACCTAAGCTGTGATCTGATCTTTTTTGAGCTAAAGCATATCTAATGTATCCTTGACTGAAGTACCTAGATGCAACGGATGGCTTCAGTAATAAAAATTTTGCAATCAGAACTTAGCTAATGAGTCTGTTAAAGATGCGCAAGACCAGACGTATTAGCTCTGCGGGGATAACTGTAATGACTGGAAGGCTGATTGAGCTCAGATATAGAGTTGAAGCTATTAGATGAGGAAGAGACCTATGAAATCATATCTCGTCTGTTTCAACCCCTCCTCTACTTGGCCAAACACAGGCTAGTTCCCTGCAGCAACTCTCTGATGCTGTGTCCAGTTCTATTTTAAACGACTCAAGCGACAAAACTTCCACCACTTCCCTGGGGAGAGACTATTCCACAATTACAGCATTAGAAAAATATTTGTAAATTTCTCTTTGCTATGTTGAATGGGGCCCCGTTTTTAGTCACTTTCCTGAGTAAGCTTAAGATACTCTGTTTGATTTACCCCCACCTTTCCGGTTCTATATCCAGTGCTCATTTTGAATCCTCTGCCACCATCCATTCACAAATTAGCACATTTTGAGCTGTTGGGGGTGGTTGCCACAGCAGTGGGTTTTGATGTAACCAACAGAAATGATCCCTGTGCAGAACTGCTGGGAGACACTATGGAGTAAAAACAGGGAACAGGAAGGAGAGGGAAGTTGTCTGAAGCTTCATTCTTAATATGATCAACGTAAAGATTGGTTGTAAGTAGAACTCTCTGATCTGGACAACCCTGGACTCTGGGGAGGTTTAGATCTGGACCCAGGCTTCATATTGGGCAGTCTCTGTCATAGAATCATAGAATCTCAGGGTTGGAAGGGACCTCAGGAGGTATCTAGTCCAGCCCCCTGCTCAAAGCAGGACCAATTCCCAACTAAATCATCCATGTCATTATTGCTTAATCCAGACCAAGGGATAGAGAGACCCTATGTGGTGACACTAGGGCTTGGTCTACACTAACCCCCCAAATCGAACTAAGGTACGCAACTTCAGCTACGTGAATAACGTAGCTGAAGTTCGAAGTACCTTAGTTCGATCTTACCTCGGTCCACACGCGGCAGGCAGGCTCCCCCGTCGACTCCGCGGTACTCCTCTCGCCGAGCTGGAGTACCGCAGTCGACGGCGAGCACTTCCGGGTTCGACTTATCGCGTCCAGACAAGACGCGATAAGTCGAACCCAGAAGTTCGATTGCCAGCTGCCGAACTAGCGGCTGGGTATAGACGTACCCTAGGCAGCAACGGCTGTATTAATCATTGTGAGAGCTAGAGTACTACAGGGTATACACGCCTGTATCAAGCAACCTCGATAAAGAATACAATTTATATCTGTCAGAACGGATTTCTATTTCTTATCTTCAGTGGGAGATAACTACCTGTTTTAATACTAACCCCCAAATCCTGTTTTGTGGGTAAATGGGGAACTTCAGTCACCAGGAGTGTTAATCCTGTACCTTTCACCAAGACTAAATTTATGTAAAAATGGAATTGATTGCCATTTCTGCCTGGGATCAAATGTGATTAGGACACTGTTTTTCAGTATTTTATATGCATCCGAAGAAGTGGGCTGTAGTCCACGAAAGCTTATGCTCTAATAAATTTGTTAGTCTCTAAGGTGCCACAAGTACTCCTGTTCTTCTTTTTGTTTTTCAGTACAAAGTCTGCAAGTCTTCAGTATAAAGAGGTACTGTGTTCGGTCATGAGCATGACTGATAGCAGCCTGCATGGTCTGTCTGAATAAGACTGCAAAGTTCTTGGGGCAGGGACCGTATATTTACGGAGCACTGAGCTCACACAGACGTCACTCAAATTATACATAATTATCTAACAAATTAACATATGAAATTCAAGTAAGATATCATTGAGCATATCCATAAAGAACCTTATAAACATTAAGGAATATGACCTCCACAAGCTAAGATTATGTAAACAATTCTAACACCAACCTGAACGTTCAGTTCACTCATGCAGACCATTCTCAAAGACCAGCATCCAAACAACCTTAACTGTGCCGCTGGGTTTGTTACTGTTTCAAGGCCTGATCCAGCATTGTAAAGACAATGGTAGTCTTTCTTTTGCCTTTATTGGAAGCTGGATCAGGCTTTTATGCCCCTTCAGCATTATAAATCTGGATAATTGAGTATATTTGTTCTGAAATATGTTGGATGGATATGGCATGAGCGGTTCCTCTTTCAATGTAATGAACACAGTTTTATGATCTGGCATAAGAATGATGTTTAGTCTACGTTCATACATAGCTTTTCCTCTAACAATATTTGTCTAATTACGCATGCATGGAATTATTGTGCTCAGTAGGAAAAGATTACTATTTTTATGTGCTTATACACGATGACGATGGGCTATATAGAGCAATCAGAGATAAATAGAAATGCTGTTCAGGTACTCTTGAATTATTAAAGTACCTGATTTTGTGGATTGTGAATGGTTGCATGAAAGACAAAATTTAAGATGAACAGTGGCATGTCTACTCTTACTGTGATGACCAACAAAGTTGCCACTTGTGAGATAACCACCATCTTGGACAGTAACAGGGATTAAATTGGGAACTCTGGAGTTGAGAGTGTCTGTCATTCTCTAGCGCAGAGGTTCTCAAACTGTGGTCCGCGAGCTCCATTCAGGTGGTCTGCTGATAGTTCCCTCTAAGGTGTGCGCCTGGGCGGCCGTACGAGACAATGAAGGGGGCCACCCACCTAATTAGTGGAGCCGTGCAGGCGTGGCTCCACTAATTAGGTGCCTGGACCCTGGAGAAGATGCACATGTAAGGTGAGATGGTGGCCTTGGGAGGATTAGGGGGTAGGTGGAGGGGGCAGTGGGGTGAGAAGCTGGTGGGGGGGGGGCGGAATTTGGGATGTGCAGGGCTGCGGTGGCCAGAGAAAGGGGCAACTTTCCCCAGCTCCAGGGCTGTGGCCTGCCGGGGAGAGATGGCCCTCCTTCCCAGCCACAGCTCTGTGGCTGCTGTGGCGGGGGAGAGACCCCCTGCCTTCCCAGCCCCAGCTCAGGGACTGCTGCAGTGCTGGAGAGGGGGAGAGACCCCCCCCCTTCCCAGCCCCAGCTCAGGGGCTGCTGCGTTGCGGGTCAGAGGGAGAGACCCCCCCTTCCCAGCCCCAGCTCGGGGGCTGCCATGGCAGGGGAGAGAGGGCACATCCATCACAATAGAAAGGTAAGACTACTGTTATTAAAATATGAGTTGTGTACTTTTATTTGTAGAACAAAATAAATTAATAATTATTAAGTTTTTTGTATATAGCGCTTTTATCCAAAGCGCTTTACAATAGTTAGCTAACGGTACAAACAGCATTTGGAAAGATCATTAAGTGGTCCGCCGAGACCCTCAGCAATTTTCAAATGGTCTGCGAAAAAAAAGTTTGAGAACCTCTGCTCTAGCGCGTAAGCTGAAGAGCCAGCTTCTGTACCTGGGGCTAGAACAGACTCTCATCCTGTGCAGGGGACCCACTGACATTGTATTAGTAGTTTTGGATTGTGTTGCATCACGTCTTTGTGTCATGTTGTGTTTGTAGCCATGTGCCTATGGAGTTGCCATGTTTATGGCTTTAAGCTACATATTGCTGAATGGGGAACGGAATAGAATAGGCAATCTTTTGCTCCAGATTCCCATACCACTTGAAATAAAAGGGATTCTCGTTAGCGTCACTCGAAGTTGAGTTTATATCCTCTTTGTAACCTCCAACAACTGAAAAACAATACAATCATGAGCACTTAGCTAGGTCTAATTCCATCCAGCAGGGGGCAGTAGGGGAAGTTCACACACACACACACACACACACACACACACACACACACACACACACACACACACACACNCACACACACACACACACACACACACACACACACACACACACACACACACCTGATTCCACCCACATCTACATGCACACAGAAGGGGATGGGCATGCATGCACCAGCCAGTACATTATAAAGCAAGAGATTTACAGGAAACTCCAGGGTCTGAATAGGGCTTTAAAAATAGTTGCTTTTAGGGATGGATGTCAAGGCCTTTGGCAATGGAAGGTTGCAAGTGGAACCTACCTGCCCACTGGGTTTTGTTTCAAAGACTAAACCTAGCGTTGTCTTTCCCTGTGCACCAGGTTCCTAGGTACGCCCTCCTCCCTTGCTCCGTCCAGGTTCCCCACGCACCCACATGCTGCCAAAGAGCTCAGTGCCTCAGTTTCCCCTTTTGTACTATGGTGTAATATTAGGTCTCTGTCTCCCAGGGTATTAATTAGGGACTGATTGTGCAGCCATTGGAAAAGGCAAAATGTTATATAACTGTTGTTACCAGTGGAACTGTTGAACAGCTCAGGATCAAGCACTTTTTTGCATTGTGTTAAACGGATTCAAGTCCCTACCCCTGCTAGCATGCTACGTTCCAAATTGCTTGGTTGAAATTTGAGTTTTTGCCACAAATGCAGTTAAAGTGCACAAGGCCTACTCGGCTCTGTTTCTGCTTTTGAACTAATAAAATTTGCAGGGGAAAAAAGTGGGTTTGAACCCTTTCCAAAGCAGGTCAATTATCCCTGTGTAAACAGGTTTTTTCTTTATATTGACCCACTTACAATTTGCATTTTAATTACCATAATAGTTTCCCATAAAAGAATACATTGAAAGACTAACGCAAAGGAATCCAGTGCAGGTTTCCAGTCTAGTCCCTGAACTCCTTTTGAGAAAGTCAGCAGGAGAATGCAAAGCATCCCTGTCCCAGGATATAATTCCTGGATTTCCAGATACTAAAATGTTCTTAATTTCCTCTCTTTAAGGGACATGTTCTGTTCTGGTCTTGATTACAGAGGGCTAGTATGAATCTACGTGCCACTTAAGACCTAATGTAAGGATTTAAGAGGAATTTATGCCATGCATATGCCTTGCGCATAGTCCTTCCCCGTGCAGAGGGGTGAATTTCAACCTATGTGAGTTAAGAGGAGCCCACAGACAACTTTTAATTAGGTAACAAGAATGTAAAAAAAATCTTCTGACCTGAGAGGTCACCATGTCCAAAATTTCCTAAAAGTGGGGTTTCCACATTCAAAGGGTTAGAGCCATCATCCCGTGACTCCATTTTTATGTTAGTGTGACTCTACTGTGGAGTTACAGCAGTAAAAAATGGAGTCTGGCATTTTAAAATGTGCCTCTGACACCTTTTCTGTCCCTGTGCTTCTGCTGGGGACTTTCCATGCTCCAATCCCTCCACCATAACACCAGTACAAGGGGACATGCAGTGACATTGGAAGGTGGCAAATACAAAACAGACAGAAAGAAACACTTTTTCACCCGACTTGTAATTCGACTGTGGAACTCATTGCCACAAGTTGTGACTGAGGCCAAGAATTTAGTAAGATTTAAAGTTGGATTGTATGTTTCTATGGATAACAAGAATATCCAAAGTTACACTGGTTAATGCTGAAAAGGAATATAAAATCTCACTCTTTAGTCTTTAAATTAATCTCTGTTAGGGATTAGGATGAAACCTTCATGTCTGTGTGGGGTTCTTGCACCTTCCTCTGAAGCAGCTGATGCTGGCCACTGTCAGAGACAGGTTACTGGACAAGATAGGCAATTCTATTCTGTTCTGAATAGGTTTTTATTCCATGCTCATCACTGTAGTATCTGGGGCCCATATTCTCAAAGATATTTGGTTAGGTGCCTAAATACCTTTGAGAATTTGGGCCTGAGAGCCTACAGGTCTGAGCCAATCCATCAATTCCAACATACCTGAGGAATGGAACAGCCAGATTGATATTTGAGGGAAAGGGGGTGTGTGTGTAGGAAAAGGTGATCCATAGAGCTCTTGGACTTGATTCACATCAGTTGGTGGAACCAATGCTGGCAGAAAAATCAGCCAGGAAAGAGAGGAGTGTCATAGCAGTGCAAGACACCAACAACCCCACTCAGCCAGGGAGCCCTAGAGCCAACCAGTGTCATCCCCCAAATAAGGTGGCATTGCCTGGGAAGGGGATATGGCCACGGAGGGTGAAGGGTGTATTAATTGATTATGTGTCCAGGGGAGCCTACGTTGACCAGGTTCTGTTGGAGGCCCACCTGGAAAGCAAAGCTGCCCTCCCCTAGCGGAAATCCCATGGAAGTTGATGGTATGAGCACTGCAGGAGTGAATTCTCATTTGGGCCCAGTCAGTGCAAAGGTAGGGTTAACGTGCCTCTGTGCCAAAAAAAGTGAATGGAACCCACTTAGTGTTAAGAACACCTTGTATCAAAGCCATATTCAGCATGATATAAATATAAGGGCTGGATCCTTAGCTGGCTTAAATCAGTACCGTTCCACATAAATTAGTAAGGCTATGCTGATTTACATCAGGTGAAGATCGGGCCCAATGACCAGGAAGATGGATTATAATAGAATAGCTTTACTACACAGATTTATTTGGGCTAAACCCTGCACTCAGCTACCCCCATATAAATCTGGAATGATGCCACTGACATATATTGAATTACTCTGGATTTACGCTGGTCTGAGAGCAGCATTTAGCCCTTTGTGTGTAAGATGGAGATGGACCCAATCTAAACAGCCAGATTTGGATTTTGCAAATGACCCTATATTTATAAGGGGCTGAACCAAACCCTGGGAATCCTTACAACTCTGTATAATATAATTCTTCGTTAATATTTACATTACAGTAGCACTTGGAGGGTTTAATCATGTTCAGAACCCCATTGTGTTAGGTGGAACTTAGCATCCAATATTGCTGCCTCCTAGAAGGGGGGAGTTTGGGGGCTGAGCGTTCAAATAGCTATTTTATTCCATACTATTTTGTCTATTAAAAGAGAAGGGCAGTGGAGCATTAGACATAGCCAGGTCCCTGGTTCAGACAGCTAAACGAAGTGGATGTGGTACTTTGTCTCAATGACCCTGAAATGTGAGTCAAAATCTAGCTGCCCAGTTCAGCCAGGGGAGGAAGAAAAGCACCAGTCCAGCCCTCCAGAGTGACTTCAAGACTCGAGGCACTTTCTAACTTTGCAGTTTGTGGTTTATTTACTCTCCTGGTGATGGCGTCTTAGTCGGGAAATATTCCCTGGCTCGCTGAGCCATACACTTGGAAAGAAGAGGCCATTTGGGTTTTTTCTTCTTTGTGTAGCTCAGTATCTATGGAAGGCCCGGCTTCCTGGGGCAACCCAGGGATCAAAGGCAAATGCCCTCACTTACGGGGGTGGGCATTGACAGGAATGATAACCAAAAGAGGATTTTTAACTTGAGTATCTCAAAGTGATTTATAGACAGTAGTGACTCAAGCCCCCCACCTTCAGGTGGGTGGTACTTCCCCATTTACAGATGAAGACCAAGTTAGAGAGGGATTCAGGGATTTGCTCATGGTCACACAGGAAGTGAGTGTCAGAGCATGGGATAGAACCCACGAGTCCTGGCCCCAAGTCCTCTGGTCTAACCACTATCAGCATGGTATTATTTCATATACTCACTACTGGAAGTCTTAAAGGTGAAAGTCTCTTCTCTGGTTCTTTCCTTTTGTTTTATGTGCCTTGACCTAAACTATTATAGTGTTGCTGTGAGCTGCCAAACAGCTGCCACCTTTCAACCCAGACACAGCTGTATCACAATGGTGGGCAGAAGTAACTGTCACTGGGGTGTAACTCCACTACATTCAGTGGCGTTACTCCCAATTTATACCTGTTTAAGTGAGAGCAGAGTCAAGCCTATAATGCATTGGCCTGCTGAACCCAGGGTTTTGAGTTCAATCCTTGAGGGGGCCATTTAGGGATCTGAGGCAAAATCTGTCTGGGGATGGGTCCTGCTTCGAGCAGGGGGTTGGACTAGATGACCTCCTGAGGTCCCTTCCAACCCTGATATTCTATGATTCTATGATACCACTGGCACTGGTATCAAAAGTGGAAATGCCAAAATACCATGAGAGAGCCTGTTCTCATGGTATCGGTACCTATGGCCTGAATGAAGTCAGGAAGCACTGAAACTGAAGGAGAGAGCCTGAATTCATGAGGTTTCCAGCCCAGCTATTCACACACAAGAGATCCAGTTGTACATCTGAGACTTGCCATCTAATCACACAGAGTCTGATTATCCTCTCACTTTCATTAGTGCAACTCCGTTAATTTCACTGTAGTTGCTCTCAATTTATACCAGTGTAAGTGCAGAATCAGGCCCATCGTGTTTAGAAATGTATAACTCCTTTGTCTAAAGTGGAGTTACTCCTGATGAACAACAGTGTGAGTGAGACCAAAAGTGGGCCCTATATTTCTTAAATGGACAGAACCAACCCCGCCCTTTCCCAGATCTGAGCACTCCCACCCTTGAGGGGGTTTGAAATCAGAGCTTAATCCAAGGCTTCCTAATATTCACAATGTTTGAGTTTGTCCTGTGGTAGGGACAGGTCAAAGCTGCCAACTGGGAATCCAGATCTGGGTTTGGGATTCAGCTCCAATGCTAATATTAATGTGTTTTGATATACTTTGTTAAACCTTTAGACTAAAGTTATACAATGGCATAAAAGGGACAAGGGAAATTATTCAGGCCATCCCCTGAAATCTCCGTGCTGATGGCTCACATTCATTACTGCAGTATTGGGCTGCTTGGCACATCCTTGTTTTGCTTCTCCCCCAGGCTTCTTGTACTGACCATGAATGGCTGGCAACTTTTTCTCTTCACCTCAGTTAGGTGTCAGCAAACAGGGAGCTCCCCCTTCAAGGGCTGAGTAATTCCCACCCCCCGGGCCTGACAGGGTTACACTTGTCACCAGTTACTCCTTGGAAAATGCTGCCTTTGTTGCTGAGGGAGAGACTCAGGTTTACAACCCTGTCTCAAAGCTCCAGGATGGAATTCAAGAGGGTTGGCTGCAGGTTTAGACACTAGTGGTAGGCTTGTCCTTACAGGCTTGGTCTGCTGCAATCCTGCTTCACTTAGGATGAGTAGGCAGGCTTCTATAGTGTATCCCTTTGCACCGCTCCATGAACCCTGACTCAGAGCTCCACCCAAACCACGCACCTCTTTCCAGGTTCAAAGACACTAGGTTTTTCTTTCTCGTGCCTGCCTCTGCACTCCCAGCCAGAAGCCAGAGGGCTGAAACGCCATGGGAAAGGCAGATCCTGAGAGACTTTCAGGCCCTTTTGCAGATTCAAGAGATTTGAGTAGCTCAAGAAGCATCTGGGATTGTGAACCTGGACTCTGAAATGTTGGAGGCTCCTCTCCCCAGTCATGTGGCAGAGGGTAAACATCAAGAGGAGGGAGCAACTAGGCCCTGGTTATTTACTGTACGGTATTGAGAGGCGATGTGGTTTCCTGGACTAGGACATGGGAGACCTGGGTTCTGCTCCTAGCTCTGTGATCATGGGCAAGATGTGTCACCGCTCTCTGCCTCAGTTTCCCCTCCCACCCTTTATTTGTCTGTCTTGTCTATTGAAATTGTAAGCTCTGTGGGGCAGTATCTGTCTCTCACTATGTTTGTAGAGCGCCCAACACAACAGAGCCCTGATCTCATATGGGGCCTCTAGGAGCTACTGCAATATCACTCACAGGAAGTCTCCACTTGATGTTATGGTGAAACAAAAGAGACCCCTGACTAGTTCATATACATAGCATGCTAATCTCTGGTTCTGGAGATCTCAGGCTGTCACTCCCGGAAAAAAGAGAGAATTCAGCCCCCTAGTAATAAACCCAGCGGACACAATGGCTTTATGCATCATATATAAAAGGGAGCTGGGACTCAAACCTCTTCCTTCAGCTCCCAAGACACTAACTGCTATCTCCTGTGCAAAAGGAGAGGGTTATTACTATGAGTAGTAATATTAATCACTCCCTTATGGGCTCTGTCCTTAATCCTTGGCAACATGGCTCACTCACAACAGTGCCTTACACCTTTTCCCTAAGAGTGACTTGTTTTCTGACCACTCCTCTGTTTATCCTTTCACAGGAGCCTTTCCAGGCATATGCCACTGGCATCTTGCCCTTTAAATCTGGGAGAGACAGCCAGCTGCAGCCCTAGTGAGCTGATTCTGCCACAAACTGCAACTCCCTCCCTTCCAGCGGTAAGTGATGGGTGTTGCTTGTACGTTGTCTTCTCCTGGCTTTGTCTTTCTCTCATGATCCCAGCGGAGGTGGCTCATCCTCAGACCTCCGTAGCATGTACGTGCAGGCATTGTTCCCTCCTGCCCCCGTTTTCATTTATGAGCCAGTTACAGTTTGAACCCAGGTCTTTGGAAGTAAATGACTAGGGCCCAGTGGTGCTACCTCGGCCTATGTGAAGTATCTTTGGAGCTTCTATCATGAAATATGAATGTAGGGGTCCATGCAAGAGACTCTTGCTCTCGCTGCTTGTGAGAGTCCTCCCTTGCCCAGGTGAAAAGCTGAATTATGTAGTGATTAAACAAAGAGGCTGGGAGTCAGGACGGGGCAGGAGGAAGTAGGTGAGCAGGGAGGGGAGACAGATATGATGAGGAGCTGGGCTACGGCAGGAGAGCAGGGACTGGTTGGGGAAAGTGACTGGGATGAGAAGCCCAGGGGTGGAGAACACTGAGATTGGATGAGGAGCCTGGGGAGGGAGATTGGGGCTGGGAACCAGTGGAGATGGGGAAAGTGAAGGAGGGGGGCACAACTGGAGGCCACTGTGAGGGAGAGAGACAGATCAGGTGTGGAGCCAGGGGAATGGGGAGGGGGGACTGAGACTGGCTGGGCAAGGACGTTGGATACAAGGAGCTGGAGTGCGCAAACTAAGAATGGCTGGACAAGGAGATTGGGATGAGAAGCCTAAGGAGTGGAGACTGATACCGGCTAGGGGAGGAGATTGGGATTGAAATGAGGAGATGGGCGGGGAAGAGACAGTGCCAGGTTGAAGGGACAGGGTAGGCAGGATCGCACTGGGGGAAAATGGGCAGAAGAACCTGTGCTTCCAACAGCACACTCTGCTCCAGAGCCTGGGACAGAACTAAAGAACCCGGAGTCTCACCATTCCTCTGCTCTCAGCAGATATCTGTGAACCTCTCTGGCAAAGTGTCTCATCTCCTCCAGTGCTGGTCCACATAGAGAACAATAATCTACCACTGCTGTCAGTTACTCCAGTCACTTAAGTGCAGAGAGGTCTGTGCGGTGAAGCTAAATGTTCCAACCTTGTCAATACGATGCCACAGGATGGAATTGGGGTTTTTTTTAGTTTGCTTTTTAAAATTCTAGGAAATGGTACACACATGACTACAGTAAAAGGACAGTATTGAGACTGCAGAGTCAAGCATTGAAATGTTAGGAACAGCAAGAATTAAGGTTGCTTGTGCAATCATAATTCAGCCTCGCTGTGTTTATTTACATGATCATATCCTAGTTTTTTCTGCAGTAGCCCTACCTCATTCACACACCGGATGGGCAGTACTTTGAATGGGCTTTTTTTCTGGTGCTTATCTCTGGAGTATCCGAGTGCTTCACAAACACTAACTTATCTTCACAACATACCTGAGAGGTGAGGGGGTATTACGCCTCTTTTACATATGGGGAAGAGAGGCAGAGAGAGATTAAAGTCAAAAGAATCGACTCATTTTGCGTGCCCAATTTGAGGTGACTTGGTCCTGCTTTTTCAGCTTACTTAGTATTCTATAGCTCTTGAAATGTTCAAAGCTTGTTAATAAATTGCACATGTGGTGTTCCCAATGGATTGACACAGCCATGCCAGCTGGGATCTTTCATTGCTATATGATGGTGGGACCCATATCTGGCGTGGGTTGAAGTCTGCCCCGTCTTAACGTTACGAAGGCAGACGGGCTTTGGCTGGTTTCCTCATGGAAGCCGTTTATTAGTTCAGCGTTCACGGTCCATGCACAGCACAGGAGATTGGTTCAGGCTCCTTTGCGGTCCCCTGTGTTTGTGGTCAGGCATGCATGCTGTGTTTACCCACCTTCAGCTGAGCACACGTGCCCTGACAAGCTGAGACCCAGGATAGCTCCCAGCTCAACTGCAGTGACACCGGGTCCTTCCCGAGCACTTGCCCTGTGTGTGGGCACCTCTGACACCCAGAGGAGAGAGAAACTCCAGTGATGGTCCAGTCGGTACCACAATAAAACGGAAAGGAAAAAGATCTGCTTTAAAGCCCCGAAGAGCCAGGATCTGTGGAGAAACACCTGCTCTAAGAGCAGTATTCCCATAGCAGTCAATGGGAAGGATTTGGCTGTGACTTTAACCTCTAGGGGCAACCACTTTGCCCAGAGGTAGTTCCCCTGCTCTCCCTCCATCACTTCCTGCCTCCCATGAACAGAAGATGTGGAGGACACCCTCTGCACGCCCTCTTCATGCGCACCTGCCACCTGCTTAACCTTGTTTTGCCACCCCGCTGCAGTCGTTTTGGCTTCAGGGAGATGGTGCTGAAATCACTAACCCTTCCTACTAGTCTTAGATCAAAGTGAGAGCCGATTGATGTTTATAATCAGCCAAACTCCCAGCTGTTGGGGGCGGGGATGGCGGGGAGCATTATGATTGTTATAAATCTTTAATTTGAAGTCTTCTGTTCTAGATTAGGTTTAATTTTTTCCAGCTACCCACCTTCCTTCTTGCTTGAGGCAGGGGGCACTGTGCTCAACGTGGCTGGGACAAATTACCCCCCTTGCCTGCCCAAAAGTCTAGGGCCCTGATCCAGGAAAGCACTTAAGCACATGCTTAACTTTAAGCACATGAGTATTCCCATGGGGTCTAGTCCTGCTCCCACTGAAATTGATCGCACAACTCCCATGGACTTCAAGGCAACATGCCTAAGTGTTCTGATGGATCGGGAAGTCAGAGGGGACCCCCTCCTCCATCAGAGTCCAAACTGCTGCTGGAGACTGGAAGGAGGCTGAGAAACTTGCACCTGCCCCGGACTCCAAGGGGGGTGCAGTGGGGAGAGTGCGGTGCTGTAGGAAGCTTTTGAACGTTGGGGCTGTCTCAGTGTGTGTGTGCGTGTGTGTGATGAGCAGTGGCTTATGTGACCCCCCTCTCTGCCTGGTGCCGGGGCTGGCCTTGGAGTGGGCCACCTGGGTGGCTGCCCAGGGCGTCCGGTGGTTAAGGGGGTGCTGTGCTGCAGTGCAGAGGTGCGCGCTGCCAGTGTAGCATTAGAAATTGCTCCCTGGGGAGTGCCACATGGGGGTTGCCCAGATTTCTCTCTGCACCCTCTCGGCAGAGGAAGGGGGAGGGGTGGGGAAGGTGAGTGGTGACGCATAGATTCTGTTCGCTCCCACAATCTTCTTCCACACAACCCAATGGGGCTGCGTATGTGTGTGTGGGGGGGGAGAGGAGGGCGAGGAGCGACATTAGGGCTCCCTGCATCCAGGTCACTTTCCCCACCTGGGCTGTGTAAGGGGAGGGCAGGAGAGCAGCAGTTCCTGATGCTCGCCTCACAGCACTGCCCAGGTGGGGAACATGACCTGGATGCAGGAAGCCCTGATGTCGTGCCTCGCTCCCCCCCACAGCCTACCCTTAGGGGTGCATGGAGGAGCGGAGTGCGAGGGTGGGAGTGAGCAACAATGCCAGCTGCTCCGTGCATCCAGGTCATAGGGTTGCTAACTGTCTGATCGTGCCGGCTGCTTCCGGGAGCAGCGTGGGGCCAGGGCAAGCAGAGAGCCTGCCTTAGCCCCGCTGCGCTGCCGGACTTTTAGCGGCCTAAAATCTCCCGGTTTGGCTTCAGTAGCCTCCAGGAGAGAGAGCCCGATTCCGGGAGACTCCCGGTGAAACCAGGAGAGTTGGCTGCCCTACCAGGTTAATTTCCCCATGTGGGCACTGGAGGGGGGGTGCAGGGGTTAGGAGTGAAGGGGGAGTGGCGAGCCCATGGGGGCAATAAGGGGCAATTACGGGAGCCAGGGGCAATGAGGCGGGCGGCACCCACGGGGGCCAGGGGTGCCATTTTCCCTAAGGCCAGCCCTGACTGGTCCACAGAGGAAGTGAGTCTCTTAGCTGGACTGCCTGGCTCTGTAGCTCGAGCTGTAGTGACTGATGCTTTCACCTCCGGCGAGCCGGATCCTTGTCAGGGAGCGAGCCATTGCATATGAGAGTGGTGTCCTTGTGGCTGTCTGTGAATGTGTGTGTGTATTTCCTATCTGGGCGCATGTGCACCTCTGTGTGCTTGGGCCCCCTTGGGCCTTTGCGCAGCCCAGTGCAGCTCTGCACGTCTGCATGGGCCTGGGGGAGCCGGAGACGCTTTGGAATCGGAGCACTAGTTGGTCGTGCTCTCATGCTGCCCCCTGCAGGCTGGATGTGGCCTCGCTGCTGAGAGAAGACAGCGAGAAGCAGAAGCAGGTCTGCAGCAACCGGATCTGAAGCAGGCTATAAACTCCGTTGGCCTCGCTCGCCGCTTTCATTCCCGGAGAACGGGCAGCGGCCTGGTGCTAAATAGTTTCACACCATGGGCTGCCTGGCCCCCAAATTCCCAAGAGGCCCCGACTGTCAGCGACAATCACCAGCAAACACTCCTCTCCCGCGCTTTCCGAGCATGGACCGCGCCATCTGTGCCAAAGGGCGCTCCACCCACCTCCTGGCTACTACGTGCCAGCCGTGGAGCTGGGCAGCGCCACAGATGATTTTGGCAGCAGCCCCTGTCAGGGGAGTGCGTAGGACAGAGGAATCTGAGTCAGTCCAAGGAGGCTTGCAAGCAAACAAATACTGAGTGGCGCTTGGCTGGCTCTCCTGGTGGGGCCTATATATATATGTATATCGGCTTCAGGCATATATATACACACACACGCGCGCGTGCGAGCACATAGTGCTGGCATGGTGCATAGTGCAGGGCCCTGCGTTGGAGAATTCTCATACAAAAAACCCATCTCTGTTTAATTGTTATTGTTTTCTTTCTATATTGCCGGCAACAGAAAGTGTTGGTTTTGGATGCTGCTGGTGGTGGGCGGACTGGGCTTGTTCTCTGCAATTGGTCATGTTGGTGTCTCTCTCTTTCTCAATCTCGCCTTGGCCAGATCCTCGGCCTGTGTAAACCTGGTCACTCCTGTGATGGCGGGAGACACGTTTTCTTCACTAACTTCTGCACCAGTGGGGGGCAGGGATAGCTCAGTGGTTTGAGTATTGGCCTGCTAAACCCAGGGTTGTGAGTTCAATTCTTGAGGGGGCCACTGAGGGATCAGGGGCAAAATCAGTACTTGGTCCTGCTAGTGAAGGTAGGGGACAGGGCTGGGCTCAATGACCTTTCAGGGTCCCTTCCAGCTCTATGAGATAGGTATATCTCCATATATTTTATATTTTTTATTTTTGTGCATGCCAGCTCAGGCTCTGGACCCTTACTGCTTTCTGCAGAGTAAGCAAATGTTCATTCTTGCCCGGCCCACACTCAGGCAGCTGAATCCATAGGGGTAAGGGGACCAAACTGGACCACTGGATCCTAACTCAGATCCTGTTCCAGATGTGAATTTGGTCACTTGTGTCCATGTCTCTGACCGGAAGTAACAATGCCCCGGAAACCTGAAGCTGTGTTACGAAGGCATTTGTCAGGGCTGGCCCCAGAAACCATGTGACTTGATGGGTTCCAGACTCTTCCCCCCCAAAAATGTCAGAATGGATTGTGCTGGGAACATATTAAAGAAATGCAGAATAGAAGGGGAAGTGCATGGGAACTCTCCAAGGATGTATATTTTGCATCTACTTATTGAAAGGAATAATAATGTTAACTCCTTGCATTTCCATAGTGCCTTATATCTGAGCATCTCAAAGCAATCTGCTAGCATTATCTAGTCATGATTCAGATTTCCTCCAGGAGGGAAGTGGGTATGATTACTACCACTATTTTACAGAGGGGGAAATTGAGTCAGATGACATGGTTTATCCAAGGTGTCACAGTGGTCAGTGGCAGTGCCATGAATGGTGTGCTGGAGCCATTGTCCATACACAGGAGGTGTTTGAGAAAGGAAAATGGCAACACAGAACAATAGACAATCTTTCCAGGGACAAGGTAGGTGAGGTAATATCTTTTACTGGGCCAACTTCTGTTGGTAAAAGCGACAAGCTTTTGAGTCACATGCCTTTGAGCTCTTCTTTGGCTCTGGGTAAGCTTGAACGTTTGTCTCTGTGACCAACAGAAGTTGGTCCGATAGAAGATATTACCTCACCCACCTTGTCTCTCTAATATCGTGGGATCAACATGGCTACAACAACATTGCAAACCATCTTTCCAGGAGCAATTCCAGCTCCAGCCATGTCTTTGATGTTTACCAGGGACCACACACCCTGCCTGGAACTTTGTACAGCACACAGAGATATTTAGTGGCTGAATACTATATTGCAAGTCAACGTATTAATACAAAGGGAGTCCAGAAGCCCTTAGTAGTAATTCCACCCCTTAACCACTAGACTGGGCTCCACTTTCTAATGAGAAGGCAGCCTTGCTCTTCGCCTATCCTTGCAAAGCAATGGCGATTGGCTAAGTTTGCATTCTGTATTTTGTTAGGGCTCTTAAGGACTTTGAGCCCAGGATTGGTTATTTGTGTGGACACCTGAGAAGCCTGTTTCACAAGTGACGACTGAGCAGAGGGTGCCCGTTCCTGAGTCGCACTGGTGATTCTGTAGGTGGCAGGCTGGAGGTGCTAGACAAGGAGAGGCGTGGCGGTGCCATAAGAAAAACCACATGTGAGGGGAATTGGCCACTGACAGTGGGAAGGAGACAACGGGTGGGTGAGGGGTCATGGTTCGGAAAGGGATGTGGAATCAGTGATCTGAGGGAAGCAGCCAGCCAGAGCCACCAAGATGGCAGCAAAAAGAGTGGATAGAAAAAGAACGGCTGAGTGGTTTGGGTGCTAGCCAGAAACCTAGGTTCAATTCCCTGCTCTGACACAGACTTCCTCTTTGTTCTTGGGCAAATCACTTAGGCCCAGATCCTCAAATGTACTGAGGTGCCTACCTCCCATTGAAATCAGCCTTAGTCTTTCTGTGCTTCAGTTCTCCATCTGTACAATGGGGATAAAAGCACTGCCCTATCTCACAGGAGGGTTGTGAGGAGCAATACATTAATGACTGTGCAGTGCTCAGATCCTATGGGGACTGGGGCCATATAAGAACCTAATCTACCTATGTAGGGGGGCAGCAGAGCGGAGGGAGAGAATGGGGGGGGGCCTTAGAAAGAGTTGGTCATGGTGGCTAATGGTCTAACCTGAATCAGCAAAGAGGCTGAGTAGGGGTTCTTGAGATAGTGACCCCCAAGAGAAGGCTTAAGTTGAAGAAGCAGCCCCGATCAGAGTGCTCTGGGTAACATCTACCCTATGTATTATTTATACCTTAGCACAGGTAAGAGGTCACTTGAGCTTCCATGGAAACTGAAGCGAGAGTAAATTGGAACCAGATGTCAGGAAGCACGAGGCACCGTAATGCACAGAATGGCCTCCCAGCCACGGTGGTTGAGCCTGTAACACTGGGGTCATTCAAGAGGCAATTAGTCGGCATCCTGTGGTTTTGGACTGTTAAAGAAGGAACTTGGCCTTCAGGAGCCAACTGGACCCGTACGAAGCGTCTACAGACTGATTGTGTTAGTTTAGAAGGTGCTGGCGTTGAGTGTAACAGTGAGCTTCGGGCCGGGTGGGGTTGGGACGACAGAATTAGGGATCAGTTGACTTGATCCAAAGCTTACCCAAGTCAATGGGAAGTCCCATTGACTCCAAAGGTATTTGGCTCGGCCACATATAAGCGCATTGAAAAGAGATGGAAAAGATTTATTAGGGCATCCAGTCTACCTCCTGGCCAACGTTCCCTGTGGATGGTACATTTACTAAAGGTCCTAAGAGATGGGTCTTCCTCCCTTTTACTTGGGAGACTGTTTTCCCCATGAAGCTCTCACTCTCACTAGCATGGAGATATGGTAGAGCCTCCATCACTTGAAGTTTTTAAATCATGTTCTGGAGACATTCTGAAAGACATACTCTAGCTCATCCAGAAGTTATGGGCTTGAGTCAGGAATCACTTGGTGACATTCTGTGGCCTGTGTCATGCCGGGGGATCAGAATCATAGGGTTAAAAGGGACCCAACCTCCCGAGACTGTGGAATCAGTGATCCTAATAGTTCCTTCTGGCCTTAAGATCACTGAATTTATGAAACCCTAAATTTTCCCTTTCTTAACTCCATCCTATTCCTCCTGTTTATACCCTCTTCCCTGCACCACGCACGGGATGAGTGAGCCAGGCTGGCTGAAAGAAAACCTCCCTGTTAACCCTCACTCCTGAAACTCAAACCAAACCTGAGCTGAAGCATTTCTGAGATTGGAAAAAGTTGGCTTAACATTGTTCATTATTTTCCATTTTCGCACCACTTCTGCTCCCTTGGGCCCAGCGGGCTCGGGAACCCAGCATGCTATGAGAGAGGTTTATCCTGATGGTGTTTTTGGCTCATCGGGAAGCAGGAAAGACTGGGAGTATCGGCAGAGAGGTGACAGCTGGGAGACCTAAATCCTAGTTTCACAGACACAAAGGGGTGAAATAAACACCCAGACGTTGGATTATTCGACCCCAGTGGAATCCCTTGAGGTTTTCTCCTCGCTGATCAATATGGGTGAGAGACACAGGGATACGGACAGCCCTTCTGTTCCTGGAGAAGTGCTAACATGTATGGACCATCTGCAGAGGAGCCTGCCTGTACTCTGGCCTCTGAGTGAGTGCTTTGCTTCTGATTACACCGTTGCTGCCACATGCTAGCAGGGAGATGGATTCTGGGACATTGTAGCGGGGTGCTCCCCTGCTCCCGCCTTAAAGGGCTTAGAACAGCCCAAGAGGTGGCTGTGATTGGGGAAGCAGCCTCAGCTGGGGCCATGCCCCAAACAGAACACAGCTGGCCCTTATAAAAGGGCTGGGAGCCAGGCACTCTGAGACTCTCTGCCTTTAGAGAGAGAAGGGCCTGGCTGCTGGGGAGTGTACCTGGGTACCTAAGGTGGAGCAGGGCTGGGGGAAGGCAAGAGGAGCTGGGGAGCTCCGGCCTGGAAACCCTCCAGGCTGCTGGCCTAGTGCAAGGCCAAAAGGTCCTGGGGTGGCAGAGGGCAGCCCACGGGTAGGCAGAGGCAGTAGACCCAAACCCCCGTTGCCAGTGATGAATAGCAATCATACTGCAGCAGCCCCAGTGAGTGGGGGCTAGATGGGGACTGGTGGGGATTGGAGGGTAGGGGTTCCTTGGGGAGGGGAGACCCACCGAGACTGTGGGGGTACTGCAAGGAGCAGAACCCTAGTGGAAAGGGGCACCGGGATCCGGGAGGGACATAGGGGCCCAGCAGGGCGAGACAGGGGCCTGCAGAGGGCGCGCCAAGGCTGTGAAAGAGCCAATTCCCAGGACGACAGCAGGAGGCGCTGCAGCGGTGAGTCTCACTGCTGTTACAGACCTGATGATAGAGAACTTGGTACCAAAGGCTGGCTTGGAAACCCAGCAGTCCATTTCATCAATGGCCTGGGACAGCATGACATGTTGGCAAGAGAGAGGGGAGTAACTGTGAGAGAGGTCCTGCCCAGGCCCCGGAGCCTTAATCCACGTGCAGACCACATATTGAAGCAGGACCTCCCTGAACCCCTTGCAGACTCTTTGGCAACTGTACTCCTCGGGTGCTGTGAATAGTAGATGTAGCTCAGCGTGCTGAGTGGCCTATTAGGGGTATCCCATGGTGCCAGGATGCGGTGAGTCACCTCACGGGGCAGCATCCAACCAGGAACTGACTTGTAGGAGTCATTCTCCCTCGTGATGCAATATCGAACCTCAGTTGGAAGCTGTGGGCTTCACAGCTTGGTAGCCTCTCTTCCAGGCCAGACTGTAATGGTCCCTTATATTGTTGTGTAGGGTAATGCCATTGGCACTTGCCTTTCCTTGGCTGTCTTGCAGCCCACCCAGATCACCTCTCTGTGTGTGGTGGAGGTGTGTGTGTGTGTGGGGGAAGCATGCCTTGGTGAGAGGAGATGGGTGAGGGTTGGGCGCAGCTTTGGTCAGCGCAGCTGAGCTGGGACAAGGTGGGAAGAATGTTGCACCCTATGAAGTGCTTCAGTAAACTATTCCCCATCAGGAATTAGAGGGGAACAATTGAAGAAATTGCATCTCTCTGAGTCACCCCCAGGGCTGTTCCTGGAGTGCCACAGCAACTCCGTTGCCCCTTATGCAGGGCAAAGACCTAGAGTCTCCGT
The DNA here is from genome assembly GCF_013100865.1 of Trachemys scripta elegans. Classification (NCBI taxonomy): domain Eukaryota; kingdom Metazoa; phylum Chordata; order Testudines; family Emydidae; genus Trachemys; species Trachemys scripta. Next base: position 136,072,528 of record NC_048302.1, read on the forward strand.
CTAGCCGTTTGTATGGTATGGTGGGAGCAGCTTAAGTGTCTGTTTCCTAAATTAAAATAACCTCACCATGAGCTGCGGCGGCTCCTAGAAATGCGGGGGTCCCTGTTGTGAAGTAGTCAGGGATCAAAAAAGATAAAAACCAGTGTCACCAACTCTCCTGAGTGTATCATGAGTCTCACGATACTGGTGTTTTCCTTCAAGCCCCACCTGCTGGAGTCATGGGGTTTTGTGAGACTCTCAGCTTTCACTTTTTAAAAATAAGACGTTTCTTGCCCTCATGGTTGTGGAGAAAAGCTTGCCAATGTGAACCCTAAAGGTTCAAAACCCAGAAAGCCAAGTACCCTCCACGCCCAATGTTTTTTAACCCCCTCTGATTTTTTTAAGCCAGTCTCACGATGGCAGCAGGAGAGATATGGGACTGGCTCAGAACTGTTGATTTTTTGGGATTGTGACAACACAGTAAAAATTAACCCCCCCCAAATAAAATGCCAAACAAAAGCAAATAACCATAGAGTAACATTCGGGGCCCTATTCTGCACCCCTCTCTCACACGGTGGAGGGCTCACTCCGGTGAATAAGCTCCATTGAAGTAAGCGAGATTGCTTGCAGAAGCATGTCTTATGCAACGTCAGTAAGGGTTGCAGAATCGGGTCCTCTGTTAGGAGAGGTGGTACCATGTTGCTCTGTAATAGAGATGGCAACTTACAAGGAGGAATAACAGTAATTACTCAGAGACACTATGGGCCTATTCCAAACCCCTTTTAAGTCCCTGGGAATTATTCCATTGACTTCAATGGGCTTTGGTTCAAGCTCTGTGGGAAAGGATCTTCAGTGGGTGCAGAATTGGGCTCGTAGCATACATTACAATTCACATCACACTAGGTACTGATATACTACGTGGAGCTGTGACATTGGTGGTGACACTGGATGCATGGGAAGTGCCATACTGGCCCATATAGCCTAGTACCCTGTCGCAACAGTGGCCAGGCTCTGCTGCTTCAAAGGAGAAAATCCTGTAATAGGCAGTTATGGCATAGTCTGCCCCCAGGAAAGGTTTTCTCCTGACCCCCCAATAGTTAGATGCTGATTTATGACCTGAAGCTCAAGGGTTAATATACCTTCCAACACCATTGGTTGTTATTTTGATATTTATGATTGTACAATACTATTCTTTCAGGAAGCACAATGCTACCCACAAATGTTATTGGTAACATCCTATCAAGAGGTACTATATTTTGCTCCATGTCACACTATAGTGGAAGGAATGGTATGAAATCACATTAAGTTATTCGTGACCTTCTAGTAGGAGATCCTTTTTGGGTTAGAATTTCCATTGAAGTCAATGAGAGTTTTGCAGGAGTAAGAGCTGCAGGAATTGACCCCGAGTGACATTTGTTCTCGGCACACACACAGAGAAGTTAGATAAAAGCATAAATACACATGCTGGAATGCTGCAGTGTAACACTACTTTATTTCTTAGAATTCAGAACATTGTCACCCAGGAACCTGAAACCAGGGAGCGAGAAAACAGGCTGCTCCCTAAAAACAGAGAGGCACAATGCATCCCCTCTTGCTTTAAGCTGACTCTTTCCAGCCTGAATGCTGCTGGGCCCAGATCACACTCTGCAGCCTGCAATCAGAACCAGGAACTCTACTTTTAAACTGATAGCTATTTCAACACAGTCCTCAATACACCATAACATGTTGCCATGCTTTCCAGAGATATAGATATTCGACAGCTCTCTGTGCTGTTATACCACTGGAGAGGGGGCAAATTCTCTCCCATAATGTAGCATGTAGACAGCTGAATGTTCACGAGTGGCTGGATGGCTGGCTTATGGGCCTGATTCTCCCTTACTTTGCCCCTTGTGCAGCCCTTTACAGCTGTGCAGAGCGAGTGTAAAACATTGCCCCCAGGGAAGAACGAGCGGGGAAGTCTGATCCTGTTCATGCTGGCAGAGCAGTGGTGAAGTGGGCCAAGAGATGACGGTGGCTGATCAGATCCATGCATAGAATAAAGGACAGGGAAGCAGGCATGCTATAAAAACCACCCAGGTTCTCCAGAGAGCTGCAGGCTCTACAAGGACACACAGGCATGGGTCAAGGCTGTTCTCGGTACCAAGAGAGTCCTTCACCCTTTGACTCCCCCCCACTTGTTCCAGACCTCAGCGAATGAGAACATCCAAGTGGCTTTATAATCATTCGCTTACGAGATCGGAATGACTAACTCAACATTTCTTATGTTAACAAAAATAACACCAAAAAAACTCGCTCTCTCCCTACCCTTCTCAGCCTCATGACTTTAAAAGGCCTTGTGACAAGCCATGAGCCTTGAGAAAATAAATCCCGATGAATTCCCATCCTTAAAGACAATTCCGAAGGTATGTGTCCCCTCCTCCCCGTGCCTCGGAAAACCACAGGCTTGGCCAAAACAGGAAGAGGAGCCGTTCATTTGACTCCACTTTCCCAAATCGGATTTAAAGAGATGGACTCTGTCATGCTTAAATGAGCTCCATGGGGATTCCGCTTCCCCTCATGCCAGGTTGGCTTTGCAAAACATTACATAGCTGTGGACATGCTCTGTGCTGTCGCCGCCAGCACACAGCTAACATGCAGCGTGACGGAGCGTGGGGAGCTGTGGGGATGCCAGGGAAGGGGCTTGATTGCCTAGTGGTCTAATCATCACACTGGCACCCCCCTGGACCTTCATCCGCTGTGGGGATCTTTCAGATGAGACATTAAAGACCGACGTGTGGCCTAAATTTTAAAAAAAGATGCGTGATTTTTGGTGCCCGGCTTCAGACTCCTTACAGAGGCCTGATTTTCAGAGGCTGGGGGCTCAGCAATTACTGAGAATCGGGCCCCCTTTCTAAAGCATCTCAAGTTGGGCACAGAAAATCACTCGCCATTTAAAAAAAAAAGTAAGCCTGCGGTTTTATCTGCTGTTTGTGGCTCCCTTGAAGTTTTTCAGGGAAGAAGGGTGTTAACCCTAGTATCCTTGGTCAAATTTCCCCTCCGGTGAACTTGTGTACGTGGTATAATGCATGAAGCCTGCTTGGCTGCTGCCCTCCACCCCAGAGGTGACTGCATTTCACTGTATAAATAAATTAACATGAGAACGCAGGTCGCTGCTCCAAGGAGCCTACAGCCTATGGGTTCAGTTGTGGCTTTCCCACAAGCCCTGAGCAAAGGGAAGTATGTCGCTGAACTGTGCGAGGGGCAGACCAGAAACTAGGCGGTGACGCTGACTTGCAGCCTGGTGCCTGCCTTGCTCCAGTAGGGAAGTATTGGGCATCAGACCTAGACCTGGCACAAACTGCTTTGCCCTCTGAGGGAGCTCAGTGGTGCAGGCTGGTGCATTGTGGGAACCAGACCCAATGTCCTACCCACCTGTGGTGTCTCTTGGATCCTGCTGTGTTCCTTGCAGTGCTACCTGTAATACATCTTATGTCCCTTTGCTCTTCTGCAAGTCTGCCCTGAGGGGAGATAAAATCTCACCCCCTGTGGACTAGTGCTCAACGGCTCGATGTCTAGTTGGCAGCCACTATCAAACGGAGTGCCTCAGGGATCGGCCCTGGGGCAGGTTTTGCTCAATTTTTTTTTTTTAATGATCTGGATGATGGGATGAATTGCACCCTCAGCAAATTCGCAGATGACACTAAGCTGGAGGAGAGGTAGATACGCTGGAGGGTAGGGATAGCGTCCAGAGTGACCTAGACAAATTGGAGGATTGGGCCAAAAGAAATCTGATGACATTCAACAAGGACAAGTGCAGAGTCCTGCACTTAGGAAGGAAGAATCCCATGCACTGCTACAGGCTGGGGACCGACTGGCTAAGCAGCAGTTCTACAGAAAAGGACCTGGTGATTACAGTGGATGAGAAGCTGGATATGAGTCAGCAGTGTGCCCTTGTTGCCAAGAAGGCCAACGGCATATTGGGCTGTATTAGTAGGAGCATTGCCAGCGGATCGAGGGAAGTGATTATTCCCCTCTATTCGGCACTGGTGAGGCCCTGGAGTATTGTGTCCAGTTTTCCCCCCCCCCCTCTACAGAAGGATGTGGACAAATTGAAGAGTCCAGCGGAGGGCAATGAAAATTATTAGGGGGCTGGAGCACATGACTTACAAAGTGAGGCTGAGTGACCTGGGCTTATTTAGTCTTCAGAAGAGAAGAGTGAGGGGGGATTTGATAGCAGCCTTCAACTACCTGAAGGGGGTTCCAAAGAGGATGGAGCTCGGCTGTTCTCAGTGGTGGCAGATGACAGAACAAGAAGCAATGGTCTCAAGTTGCAGTGGGGGAGATCTAGGGTGGATATTAGGAAACACTATTTCACTAGGTGGGTGGTGAAGCCTGGAATGGGTTACCTAGGGAGATGGTGGAATCTCCATCCTTAGAGATTTTTAAGGCCTGGCTTGGTAAAGCCCTGGCTGGGATGGTTTAGTTGGTGTTGGTCCTGCTTTGAGCAGGGTGTTGGTCTAGATGACCCCCTGAGGTCTCTTCCAACCCTAATCTTCTATGATGCTATGATAAACACAAGGGAGGGATGGGTGAAGGCAGGGCTGGCTGTATGTAGGTTGTAAAGCTCTTTGGGATGAATGGAAAATATTGTGAATAGAGTTGATCAAAAATGGAAAACAGTTTTTGTAAAAAAAACAAACAAAAAAACAAATTAGAAAACGTTAAGGTGATTTTCATTTTGCAGGTTTTGGAAAGGAATGATTTGTGTTCAAACAGTTTTGCAAAAATCGGCTATAAAAATGTTCAATTTAGACGATGTTTGGATTAACATTTTTTCATTTGTTTGTTTTTTGATTTTCCTATTGCCCCCCTCAGACCTCGACCCTTTTGGACCCATTTCTTTCTTTTTCCACTGAACCCCCCCTAAATTTTCATTTTCCAGTTTGTTTGGAACACTGGGAAAAAATGGAAAAAATCCCAAAGCCAGACGTGGGACACCCCCCGCTATAAAAGATGCTTGCAGAAAGAGTTGTTGGCTAGTACAGACTTTCTAGCAGAAAAAGGATGGCTAACGCTGCTGTCTCTTACTGTGTGTGTACACAGCACGTTGCACAAGGGCGGCCCTGATTCCAGCTGGGGTCCTCTAAAAGCTACCCTAAGATCACTAATGGTAGCTCTCTACCATTTCAAACCTGAGGGAGGAGGAAAGTACGTACAGTACAGGCATAAGGTTCACTGGGGAATTCTGTTCATATGGGGTGGGGGGAGTCACACAGCAAAAGAGACGGGGTGGGGAAACAAACCCTGATGATATCAAACACATGGCAAGACATACCACCTACTGTTTAATGGGAGAATTAGGACACATGAATCTGTTTTCTCAGGCTACTTCAATCTGTTTCTAATCCCGGCCTAGAGAGGGTGGGGGGGGGAAGGAAAAGGCCAATGATTTTTTTATGTTTCTCATCTTTAATGAGTGTTGTTTTTTTTTTAAACTGTAATTGCTCGCGAAGACATGTTCCACACTCTTCGTGCTGGTGTTCCTTGGCAGGAAAAGGCTTTCTACCACCTACCTATTGATACCACATCTAACAGCCTCATCCTCTTGCCCCTGCAGAATGAATTCAGGGTGAAAAACTTGTCATCGCAGCCGAGGGGGAAAAGAAATGAAGGGGAGGAGCAAAAGCTCCCAATTCAACTCAAATGGCCAAGAAACTGGACCTGGCTCCACTGTGTGTGCTGTGTATAAATGGTGCCAACGGTGGGTTGTGTGGTGTAGACGTAGGTGGGAAGTGTTTGTGTCCTATGGTGGTTTGCATTCCCACTTATGTCAACCCTGATAGTATACAATGGGGTTAAGAGGTGGGGACTGAATGGCTTACGGGGCTGGTGATGGGCTGTCAAGCCTTCCCCCTCTCGACTGCTGCTTAGAAATCAGCCTACCCAATAGAGACCGGAAGCCCTTCGTATCTGACAGCTGTCCGGTGTTTCCCCTTTGAAATGAACATGGAGCCCTGTGTTGACAGGCTGGGCGGAGCAGCCGAGGGTGGAATGGGTTATAGTGATGGGAATGGCCCTCTTGCCCTGCAGGTGGAAGGACATCAGCAGCCGTGAAAACTCCTACCCCGTGGCTGTGCCTACCTTGCTGTCGAATGGCCAGCTCTAAGGGTGAGCTAGTAGTGCCACATAAGAGCGGCCACACTGGGTCAGATCAAAGGTCCATCTAGCCCAGTATCTTTCTTCCAACAGTGGCCAATGCCAGGTGCCCCAGAGGGAATGAACAGAACAGGGAATCATCAAGTGATCCATCCCTCATCACCCATTCCCAGCTTCTGGCAAACAGAGGCTAGGGACACCATCCCTGCCCAGCCTGGCTAATAGCCATTGATGGACCTATCCTCCATGAACTTATCTAGTTCTTTTTTGAACCCTGTTATAGTCTTGGCCTTCACAACAGCCTCTGGCAAGGAGTTCCACAGGTTGATTGTGTTATGTGAAGAAATACTTCTCTTTGTTTGTTTTAAACCTGCTGCCTATTAATTTCCTTTGGTGACCCCTAGTTCTTGTGTTCTGAGAAGGAGTAAATAACACTTCCTTATCTACTTTCTCCATAACAGTCATGATTTTATAGACCTCAATCATATCCCACTTTAGTCATCTCTTTTCCAAGCTGAAAAGTCCCATATGGACTGCATGACCAACTGGAATTGATGGCAAAACATTGCCATTATGCAGTAAAACAGCTTTAAGACTCGTCTTCGATGAATCAATGAACAGTCTCCACTCATCTGGATCGTGAACGATGTTGAGGGCTGCCATCACACCATCGATGTTGTTGCAGGCTACAAGATCACCTTCTATGAAGAAGAATGGGACAAGATCCTTTTGACGGTCACGGAACATGGAAACTCTAACATCACCTGCCAGGAGATTCCACTGCTGTAGTCTGGAGCCCAACAGCTCTGCCTTACTCTTGGGTAGTTCCAAATCCCTGACAAGGTCAGCGGATCAAGGGAAGTGATTATTCCCCTCTATTCGGCACTGGTGAGGCCCTGGAGTATTGTGTCCAGTTTTGGTCCCCCCTCTACGGAAGGGATGTGGACAAATTGAAGAGTCCAGCGGAGGGCAATGAAAATGATTAGGGGGTTGGGGCACATGACTTACAAAGTGAGGCTGAGTGAACTGGGCTTATTTAGTCTGCAGAAGAGAAGAGTGAGGGGGGATTTGATAGCAGCCTTCAACTACCTGAAGGGGGGTTCCAAAGAGGATGGAGCTCGGCTGTTCTCAGTGGAGATGACAGCACAAGAAGCAATGGTCTCAAGTTGCAATGAGGGAGGTCTAGGTTGGATATTAGGAAACACTATTTCACTGGGAGGGTGGTGAAGCACTGGAGTGGGTTACCTAGGGAGGTGGTGGAATCTCCTTCCTTGGAGGTTTTTAAGGCCTGGCTTGACAAAGCCTTGGCTGGGATGATTTAGTTGGTGTTGGTCCTGCTTTGAGCAGGGCGTTGGACTAGATGACCTCCTGAAGTCTCTTCCAACCCTGATATTCTATGATTCTGTGATGCTTGTGGGACAGGGGCAGCATTTAGAGGGATTTGCAGAAACTGTTAAGCCCAGCTGCCCTCTGACTGCCAAGATGGTTTGAAACCTTCGGGTCCTGCTCACGGATGTGCAGCAGCAGTGGCCAGTCAGAAATGTCTTTTCTCAGCTTTGTCTGTCTGGCTAGGAGGCTGACCCCATCCCTCTCAGCAGCGCTTTTGACTTCAACCAGCTGTGCTTTTGCCACCTTGAGGCTAGTTGGCTGCAACAGGGGTTCTACCTCTGTTTGACCCAGATGAACATCCACAGAATAAAGAGGGTTCCATATACAGTAGACTGCCTGCGAGGCCGGGGGTTCCCAAACTGTGGTCCACGGGCCGCTTGCGGCCCACGGACCACTCGTCTGTGTTCTACTAAGGGCTGCTGGGTCATGTGGGGCTGGCTGCTCCTCCTTGTTTCTCTGGTGTATGGAAAATGGTGTCAAAATTACAGCTATAACTTTACATTTTAAGGGGTTCCTAGTCCTATTTGCAGGTGAAGGGGCTCTGAGGGAAGCGTGTGATCTGTGTCCTCTGCATAAGAACCACTCTGGAGCAAGGTGGGGTGAGTTAGAATCCTAGAAGCACAGGGTTAGAAGGTACCTCCAGGGTCATCTAGTCTAACCCCCTGCTGAGGTGCAGGATTTGTGTCTAAACTATCCACGAATCATAGAGCTATGGGGCTGGAAGGGCCCTCGAGAGGTCATCAAGTCCAGCCCCCTGCACTGAGGCAGGGCCAAGTAAACCTAGATCATCCCTGCCAGGTGTTTGTCCAGCCTGTCCTTTAAAACCTCCAATGATGGGATTCCACAACTTCCCCTGGAAGCCTGTTCCGGAGCTTAAATACCCTTGTAGCTAGAAAGATTTTCCTAATATCTAACCTAAATCTCCCTTGCTTCAGATTAAGCCCCATTGTGCCTCTCTGCCTAAGTGACTAGTCTGCTATCTCTCTCACTGCATTGGGTTGTTGTGGGTTAGGTTGCTGGATTTTTAGAAGTAAAGTCGTGTTACCTTGCAGTGTTTCAGGAAGAGCAGTTCTGGTTTGTTTCTAACTCCCTGGGTGTATGCTGTGAACATAACAGTTTCCAGCTGCTTCTGCAGGTTTCCAAGCCTTTCATTCCCAAGAAGAGCCTGGAGGCCTGTACAACCAGTTGCAAATGAGGAGGAGGAGCCAGGCAAGCTGCTAGTGTTAGGGGCCACTCCTAATTAACGGGAGAAGGGGAAACAGGAGCTGGATTCATTAGTGGGCTTGGGGCTGCCAGCCACCTGCAGGAGAAGTGTGTGCAGAGTGCCAGGGAGAAGGGGACATGGCAGTTGGGCAGTGCTGTTTGTCCAGAGGAGAATAAGTGGTTGGACAGTATGTCTAGAGAAGATGAGAATCGTATTGCAAGGAAGCACATGCGATGGGAGAAGAGTAGAAGAGCACTCTGGGTTCTTTGTTGGCTAGCAGTTCAATCCAGAGCAGAATTTAAGGGTCTTGGTCTGTCAGAGCCCTAAATGAGATAGGACTGCACTATCTAAAATAATGCCTCTCAGAGATCCCAGTATTCAAGCTTGAAGGGACCAGCTGTGGAATTTGTGGCCACCAGAGAAAACCACATTCCCAAGTCCTACGGCCTTCAGGCTGCAACCTTCTCATCTCTATAGGCAGTTGGTCAGGCTGCTGGATGGGCCATACAAAGCAATCCTGGAGTGAGCTGCCCAGATGAATCTTCTCACACATATATATGATTTAAAGTCAGAACTGTGAGGAAATCGGAATTCCCATCTGGTGGGAAATTTTGCAATTTCAAAATTTGTTTTAGTTGCTGTTTAGCTGTACCCTAAGCGCTGTCGCAGAGGATACAGAAGAAGCTGGTGTTGCTGCTGTTATCTTTGGTACTGGTTGTGGGTCGTCGGGGATAAGCAAGAGATAGAGACACTTTCTCAAAGAATAAGAATGCAGCACATGGGACAGGGAAAGTGCCGTATCAATAAATCTGATCTGTTAGTCCAGTATGATCTCTTGCTTAGAAAGGCTGAAGAAAATCAGGCACGAGCCCCTCTGGGGACAGATTGACAGAGGTCTGGGACCAGGGCAGTTCTGAAGTAAGTGGCAAAAAGAAAGAATCAGGACATTGGAAAGGGTCCCGTGGCCTGATTCTGCCCCTGCTTGTCACACTAGACATGATGCCTTCGGGAGTGGCGCAGGAATTGGTTACCCTGGCTCTGTGCCAGCTTTGGACCCCTGATGGGGAGACCCGGCTGCATTCCAGCCCCATTGCAGAAAAGGGGATCCCAGCTCAGGATCGGTGCTATGACTCCCGAGGCAGAGCTGTGCCAGGATGGGGAGGAGATGTGAGGAAAGTGGTGGTGGGTGGGGGGGGTAAGACTGGGGGTGTTTTGACTGGATAAAGTCACATCAGTTCAGACTGGCGAAAGGGGGAATCTGGCCCGACGAAGCTGCATTGCTTTTGAAGAAGCAGATAAAGGGCCCGCTTCTCCCCAGCCCTGCAGCAGGCGTCGTCGTTTACACTGGTGCAAAGCACTGCCAGTGGTGTGACTGAGTCGAACAAGAAGCCAGTCTCGTTGTCAGCTCCTTGCACGTTTGCCTCTTTGCATTAATCCTCACGGATCTACCCCGTGCATGGTCCACCTCTGTGAGCCCAATCCCCAGGGCCCTCTGCTGCCCATATTGAGAAGTCCCTCTTAACTGTGCTCCCCCCTCATGGATTGAATTGACTGGAATAAAAATTCTCTGCTAGCTGTTCCCCTTTTCTGGGGGCTTTGTCTATCATTGGGCCTTGTCTATATTACGAGTTGCACTGGGTTAACTAAAGGTGAGCCAAGCCAGTGCAAACCTCACACATCACGGGTGCTGCCACAAACAGTAACCCAAATCATGAATAGTCTGCTGATGTTTTACACCGACTTGACTGGAACACACGGTGCGAGGCAGTGGAGAGTCAGTTCCCAAGTACCTGTGGGATTGGAAAGGGGTCCTGGAAGTGCTACAAGATTCAGATTTGAGCTCTGGAGAACCTGCCTCTCATGAGAGACTTAAGCTAAATAGATTGAATTTGTTATCCAAGAGAAGGTTAAGAGAAGACTCGATCACAGTCGGTAGGTATGTAGTGAGGCGGAGTGGCCTCCCTCCAAGCCTGAGACGAAGGGACCACTATGCTCTCCCTGTGGGGATGGAGCCAAGCCAGCCCTGCCCCCCATGCTGGAAACCGAGGGGAGGGACAGGAAGTATAAGAGGTAGGCCCTTCAGCTCAGCTGGCCCAGACCCAGCGAAGGAGGCAGACGTCGCTAGCTCACTGCAGAACTCCAGACCAGAGCCCGAGCTGTGCGACGCCCTGCCCCCGGAGGAGGCCGAGAGTGGAGGACAACTGCAGGGACTGCCATCCACCACTACCCCAAGGAGACAGAGGACCCGTAGGCTACAGAGCCACACCAATGGACTGGGGTAGGAAGTAGCCCAGGGGAATCAGACATAAGTCAGGTGGTGCTGTCACCATATGAGTTGGTGTGTTTCAGCAGGATCACCACTGACCCAGTGGCGGGGTTCCCGGCCACTGTTAGGGCCCTGGCCTGGGACCCGGTGGAGTAGGTTGGGCCTGAGTCCCCCTATCCCACTGCAGCCAACCCCAACCCTGGGGTGGCAGCCTGCTCACCCTTGGCCAGAAGGTCTGTGTCTTGTTTGTGGCTTGCCCCAGACAGAAGTTTGTAAGCCCCTAGACTGTGTTTGCTGTCTGCCTTAGCTTAGGGTAAAGAGTGCTTATTGCTCTGCCGCACTCAAGGCGTCAGAGCCCAGACGGTGATCAGAGTGGCCTCCCGCCGAGCCAGAGATGGAGGGACCATTATAAGGTACCTACAGGGGGAGAAGATTTTTGATGGTAGTGGGCTCTTTAATTTAGCAGACAAAGACATAAGGGGGGACATTGGCTGGAAGCTGAAGCCAGATAATTCTAGGCTAGAAATAAAGTACAATTTTTTAACAGTGTGGGTAATTAACCATCGGAACAACTTACATGGGGAGATAGCGGGTTCTTCTCATCACTTGAAGTCTTTAAATCATTCTAGTTCAGAAGTTATGGGCTCGATGTGAGAAGCACTGTGTGAAATTCTCGGGCGTGTGCTATGCAGGAAGTCAGACGAGGTGATCATCATGGTTTACCTTCTGGCCTTAAAATCTGAAAATTAAGGAAGGAGAGAAATAGGCTGCTGTTCAGATTTGGGTGAAATTCACCTCTGGAAAGAGTGGAAGCTCCATTGTTTGAATAATTTCACATTGAACTGAACAGAGAACTGGAGGATGTACTGTAGGGAACAATCCTGGACTGGCCTGTGGGGCGTGGAAGTGGATTGCGTGACATAGTAGGTGATTTCCTTTGCTAATTTCTATACTATAAGTGGGTGGATTGGCATCACCATTGATACAGTCTTTCAGGTGTAGCAAAAATACTAACAGCACTTACATAGCCATGCAGAATTGCAGATATGTGCAAGGGAAAGTTATGTGGCCTGCGAGGTGCATGGGATCAGACTGGAAGATCACGATGGTCCCTTTTGGCCTTAACGTCTATGAGTCTGAGATGTAGTTATAAACAGGTGCTTTGTCTTGCATTCGTCATCAGCTGGAAGTTTGTTTTGGTGGAGTCACCTGGAGGGAGGGAGGGAGGGAGATCTGTGCAGAGAGATGGGGGGATGACAGAATATGCCAACCATTGACCCCAAACCCTTTACCATGTCTTGAGTCACCTTCATCCTTCTCAGTCTTTGAGGAGTAAATTGGAGAGAGCAGGTATATCACCAGGGGATGTTTCCAAGTTTCATGAGTGAAGTCCTTTTATCCCAACGCTGCCAGAAGCACTGAGGATGTGCTGTGAGTACGTAGCTGCCAAAGGGGAGAAGAAAAAGCATGATATACTGTCAGGACATTATAAGCTCTGTACGAAGCAGCAAAATGTGTCTGCTTGGATACTCCTACCCTATTCAAGGATGATAGGGAAACACCTGAGGTTACCCATTTATTTGATCAGGCTCAGAGATGACTAGAGGGAACCTAACAGTTTTTTGCTTCTAGTTTTCATTGTGTCAATCTGTGTTTTACTTTTCTTCCAGTCTCTATTAATAGTATGGAGGTTGAAGAGATCTAGTGCATAAACTTTCAAGACCAGATGGGCAGGGCCGGCTCCAGGCACCAGCTTACCAAGCAGATGCTTGGGGCGGCCACTTCGGAGAGGGGCGGCACGTCCAGCTGTTCGGCGGCGATTCGGCGCTGCAGATCGCGATCGCGGCTTTTTTGTTTGTTTGTTTTTTTGTTTGGCTACTTGGGGCAGCCAAAACCCTGGAGCCGGCCCTGCAGACGGGACCCTTAGGATTGTCTGATCTCCTGCATAGCACAAGCCAGGGAACTCACCCAGGAAAGGTGATCTGTGTAATTATTTAATTCAGATTTATAATGATGCTGAAAGAGGCACCTCTCCGTATTCTCTAGGTACCATTGACATAACTTAAAAATAGATCCTAAATGCAACAATTGATGATAACCCACCACAAATCCCTCTCATCCCCCAGAACAACCCCCACCCCCTTACAACTGCTGTTCCTTCCCATACCCCCATTTTCAGATGCCCTGAAGGTCCTCAGAGATGGGCTAGTTGGGACTAAGATAGGGAATAAACCCCAAAGCCATGGGGTCCTTCCAGAGAAACCCCTGCCAGTGTCTATCCCTTCTCCTGTCAGTGCTGGATTGTTCTCTGCAGACTATTCCAATCCAGTTTGAAAAGTCCTGACTAACGAGGCTTCCCCGGGGGAGAGCTTTCCACCGCCCGCTAGGGTAGATCTCACTGTTCGGAATGTTTCCCCTGATATTCAGCCTACATTTTCCATTTCTTAATTTCGGCTTGTGATTCCTGGATATTCCCCCATTGGGCTAACCTAAACAAGTCCTCTCCCTCCTGGGTATTTACACCCCTCCAGTAACCACAGACAGTTGTCCTAGCCCCCTTTGTTGTCATCTAGCCAAGCTATACATATTTAGCTCCTTTGTTTTTTCCCTCATAAGTCAATACTTCCAGCCACTTAATCACCCCCGCTGTCCCGCTTTGACTCGTCTCCAGCTTGACAACATCCTAATGCTATTGAGGTGCCCAGAAGCAAACACAGTCCCCAACGTTCCCAGAGGAAGAGAAGGAGCAGAAGCAAAAGGAGGAGGGTGACCTAGCCGCCAGCACTTTGTTTATGAGAAAATCCCTGCAGCCATCTATGTCTGCAGTGGGGTGGAAATATGGTCTCAGTGCTACCCCTGAGAGATGGATAGAACAATGCTGCCAACACACGTTCTTCCCTTTCAAATATTCCATTGGATCCAGGCTCTGGGAACAGCTCAGAAGTGAGGTCCTTCTACCACTAAGACTGTATTATAATCATTAATATTATTAACATCTATCATGGAAGGACTCCGTCAAGATAGCCCATTGTGCTAGGCACAATACAAACACACAGTCTGAAGAGCTTACAATGAAATTTCAGGGGTTCTCCACACTACAACCCCGTGTTAACAGGAAAAAGTTTCAGGATACCTTTTGCAGAAGTCCAGGAACCCTCTCACATCCAGCCATAAAGTGGAGTTGGTCTTTCCAGTAGGGTTTTCCATGACTGGTTAACATGAGGAGTAGTTGTTATTTGTATTACAAAAGTGCTCCAGTCATGGACCAGGCCCCCGCTGTGTTAGGCGCTGTACAAGCACAAAACAAAAAGACAGTCCCTTCCCCAAGAAGCTTACAGTCTAAGTATGAGGGCTTGTCTACATCCGTGGTTCTCAACCAGGGTACCCATACCCCTAGGAGTACGCAGAGGTCTTCCAAGGGGTACATCAACTCATCTAGATATTTGCCTAGTTTTACAACAGGCTACAGAAAAAGCACTAGTGAAGTCAGTCCAAACTTGTTTATACTGCTCTATAGACTATACACCAAAATGTAAGTACAATATTTATATTCCAATTGATTTATTTTATAATTACACCTCTACATCGATATAACGCTGTCCTCGGGAGCCAAAAAATCTTACCGCGTTATAGGTGAAACTGCATTATATTGAACTTGCTTTGATCCACCGAAGTGCGCAGCTCCGCCCCCCGGAGCACTGCTTTACCGCATTATATCCGAATTTGTGTTATATCGGGTCACGTTATATCGAGGTAGAGGTGTATATGGTAAAAATGAGAACGTCAGCCATTTTTCAGTACTAGTGTGCTGGGACACTTTTGTATTGTTATGTCTGATTTTGTAAGCAAGTCGTTTTTAAGGGAGGTGAAAGTTGGGGGTACACAAGACAAATCAGACTGAAAGGGGTACAGTCATCTGGAAAGGTTGAGAGCCACTGGTTTTCATGGTGTGTTAGTCCACACCAGTGGGGGTGTAAATTTGAGTCCACACCAGTGTGTCGGGCCTGTGTGAGTGCTGCTGACGCCCACTCAGAGTTCCCTAGTGCTGGTTAATGTAGTACTGTTTGAAATGCACCAGTTAGCTTGTGCGGACTTGAACTTACACCCCTCTGGTGTGGACTAATGCACTGTGTAGACAAGCCCTTAGACAAGACAACAGGTGGATACAAACAGCAGAGTACGAGGAAACAATGTGACGATACCGGTGAGAGGCAGGGGTCTCTGCACACCGGCAGCCTAACCACGGTCACGTTTTTTTTGTCGGTATTCTGGCAATGGAGCGTTTTGAGGAGGGATTTGAAGATGGATAATAGGGTCGTTTTGTGGATGGTCATGGGGAGCGCCTCCCAAGCATGAGGGGCAGCAGGGGAAAAAGCACAAGTGCCATTTGAAAATTCAACAAGGGGGCAATTGAGGCTGGTATCACAGGCCAGTTGGAAGCAGGAGTTGACATCTTGATATGAGATGGGAGATAGGGTACAGAATGACTGTGAAGGGCCTTGAAGGGAAGACAAACAGCCTATGTTTGAGGTGATAGAGACAGGGGAGGATGCAAACTACAATTTGTTAAAGCTACAACGTGTCTCGTCTTTGTTGGGATTTGGATACGCGCTCGCAAACGCATGTCCAAACACAGCTTTTCTCAAGTCGAGGTGAGGCCAAGCTGACAAACGGCAGTGGGCAGGGAGGCGGAGGGCAGCAAGAAGAAGACCATGCAGTGACATAGGATGACAACTTATTTAATTCAATGGGGCCAAATCATTGGAAACCGTGTGGGGGGCCAACTCATCCACTGGTGTAAATTGGCACAGCTCTATTAAACTCAGTGGAGCGATGGACAATTGAGAATCTGGCCCCTTTGTTTTTATTGTCATTTTAAAAACTCCCTGTCAAACCAGGACTCTCCCCATGCCCATGCTTCCTCCATCTTCGCTCCCCATCCCCCATATCGGTGGGTGGGGGAAGAAGTAACCATGAGCTGTGGTTTGGTTAGAGCTCATAAAATAAGCTGGATTGGGCTGGATCAGTGCTCAAATGAGACCTCCGGGTGGTGCATGAAATGGTGGCTGACTCTTCTCTTGGAGTGAGTGAATCACCAGTACAACAGGAGGGGGCACTGTGCTGCTGGAGCCACTATCTTTTGAGTGAGACATAAAAACACCAAGGTCTGGACCACTTATGCTCATTCAAAATCCCCGGCAGTGTTTGCATGAGTATCACTGTTTATTATGGGTAGGGGAGTAGTGCCTAGCGGACCCCACCGAGATCAGGCTCCCACGGCGATAGGTGCTGAAGGTACATGTAGTGAGACCCTGTCCCTGCTGCAAAGACCTTCCAATCTAAATAGATAAGACAGGCAAGCCCCCATTTTACACCCGGGGGGCTGCAGCACAGAGAGGTCTGGGGCTAGATTTTAAAATGGCCTCCGCTCCCACAGTCGGGGCCAGATTTACGCAAGAGCTCAGTGCTCACTTCAGGGAGCAAAAGTTTCAGAAGAGCTCAGCACCCCGCCAGCTGGGCGGGTTCTGTCCAAGGAAGTCAGTGGTCGAGCGAGGCTCTGAACTCCGCCTACCTGAGAGCCAGGCCCAGCCCATAACCACAAGACCATCCTTCCATGCCATGCTATCCTGGTACTGGCAGGGACAGATTCTGAGGTATTGACAGGGCCCACCGGAAAGCACATTTTCCTGGAGGAATCATTTCTTACTACCCTCTTGCAAGCATCCTGCTGTAATGGTCCAAAATCACCATGACACTATTGAAAACTATAGTGTCTTGGACCAACCATCCCTGTAGAACACAGCCATACATCACATGGGCCGATTGCTCGTCTAGCTTAAAAAAAGACAGGCCACTTGTCCATTCACCTGGGTCTCTTTCCAAACAGCTGTCCAAGCAAGTGGTTAAAAATGTTTCCTTTTCAGTTCCAAAAGGACTGAATTCCACAATGTGCTCCTCATACTCCAGGTATATCTCATTCTCCACGGATGTAGCCACCACCACTACTAAGATCTCAGGATGCCTTCGAGAGATCAGCTCCTGGATGAAGAGTAGCTGGCTTGGAGTCAGCCCAGGTAAGATTGAAGCGATGCTGGTTGGAAGAGGGAAACGCCTTGATGAACTACCCAGGACTCTGCCCCTTTTGTCCACAGAAGGGGCACAGCCCCCATTAATTAAAGTAGTGTGAAGCATCCGAGTCCTGTCCGACTCCTCACTAAGTTTGGATGACCAGGTAGCGTCAGTATGTAACAAACAAGGCCGGCTCCAGCATTTCTGCCGCCCCAAGCAAAAAAAAAAAAGAAAAAAAGCCGCGATCGTGATCAGCGGCGGCAATTGGGGGAAAAAAAGCCGCGATCGGCGGCAGCAGTTCAGCGGCAGGTCCTTCACTCCTAGAGGGAGTGAGGGACCTTCCACCACCGAATTGCCGCAGGTGCCGCCCCTCTCCCTTGGCCGCCCCAAGCACCTGCTTGTTAAGCTGGTGCCTGGAGCCGGCCCTGGTAACAAATGCCTTCTTTCACCTCTAGCTGGCTAGGGAGCTCCGCCCCTTCCTCCTGGATGAGGATCTGGCCACAATGGTTCCAGCATTTGTCACCTCCAGGCTGGATCGCTGGAACTCACCGCATCTGAAGCTGAACATAAAGATCAGGGCCATACTTAGGCTATATGCAGCCCTATGCAATGTTATTAAAATAGTGCCTCTACGCCGGTGCATTCGGCTCTGTGAATACTGGTGCCCCTATGCTGGCACAAGTGGTGTCCCTACGCTGGCGCATTTAGCTCTGTTAATATGGCCTCTGACTTTCTCCTAGTAAGGAGACTGCAGCATGTGCTAGGTGTGCAGGAGCCGTCCTGCTCTTACCTGCTGTCCTGGTCATAGGTGCAGACTCTGTTTGCTTACCAACTCTTCCCCTCCCTCCCAGCGCTTCTGGAGTGCCACGAACAGCTGATTCGCAGCATTCAAGCTTTGGGAGGGAGGGAGAGGAGCAGAGATGGGGCGCGCTTGGGAGAGGAGGCGGGGCGGGGGTGGAGCTGGGGCAGGAAGAGGCCAATTGGGGGGAGGGGTGGAGTGGGGGCGGGACCTGAAGCGGGGCCAGGGTTGAGCACCTCCTGGCAAGATGAGAAGTCGGTGCCTATAGTCCCAGTGGTGCCCCAAATTTTTGGGTGCCCTACACAGCTGCATATACAGCATATGTGGGGGAAGGGGTAGCTCAGTGGTTTGAGCATTGGCCTGCTAAACCCAGGGTTGTGAGTTCAATCCTTGAGGGGCCACTTAAGGGATCTGGGGCAAAAAATCAGTACTTGGTCCTGCTAGTGAAGGCAGGGGCTGGACTCCATGACCCTTCAGGGTCCCTTCCAGTTCTAGGAGATAGGTATATCTCCATATAATATTTCTGATATGCCTAAGGATGACCCCAAGGAAGATAATGCAGTAGGTTTAGCTGGTACAAATTGTGGCCGGGTATTTCCTCGACGGTCTAAGCTGCTGAGAGCACATTAGGCTCATGCTCAAATGCCTCCACTGGCTCCCAGTCAGCTTCCGATGCCAGGTTAAGGCCTTGTTTGCCATCGTCAAAGCCATCAATAGATCAAGCCCCAGCTACATTAAGGCTGAGTTTCAGTCTATGATGTACTGTGATGGCTGTGCTCCTTAGATTGCCAAGCCCGGGCTAGAGCGAGTGAGATTTGGGAGCAAAATATTGTCTTTCGAGAGGACCCAGCTCCGGAATCAACTTCTAGAGGAGATTGGGGGAACCAGAGCCTGGCCCTCTTTGGGGAATGCTGCAAACTCTCCTCTTTGGCAGAACTTTTCCACCATGACAAGAAAGGCGGTCACAACATCGAGATCCCCTCTTCTGCCTGTCCTCTTCATCCCCCCCCAATGCAACCCCTACCTACCAAATCAACCACAAGCACAGCTTGTACCCTCTTAAAAGGGAGACGAGCCTGAGATTCCATGAAGCCCACTGGAGAATTTGCTGTTGCCAATGTATCTCATGTGGACGAGACAATGGTGGTGGTAAGTCCCGTAGATAAGTACTGAAGCACAAGGAGACTAGTTCTCTGGACTTCCATGAGATTGCGCACCTGCGTAAAGTCATGCCAAAATACTTTGCTGGATTGGGGCCTTGATGACAGTCGTTGCCCAGCACGACCAATCCGTGTGAGACATTCGCTGGGTCACTACAAGGAGGAAGCCAGTAAAGCTGGTTGTGTAATGAGCCTGCTGTGGAGGCAAATGGCTCTGATTTGGACAAATCTGCTGGCACCCAACTGTAATAACCTCAAATGCCTCTCGGTTTGGACTAATGATCTAATCTGAAAACCATCCTGCTGAGGGCTCACCGGGCCGCGTGTGGGACGGGCGTCCGTTCATGCTACTCAAACATTTCAGGGGCTACAGGAATTCTTTATTTTCTTCTGGAGCCTTTAGTTTTTAACCATTTTTTTTTAAAAAGCTGTGGCTGTGCATTTAGCACTGTGAAAGATACCCAGCCAACAGTCCTGCCCTTCTCGGTAGCCACAGAACAGGGTAGAGCATGGTCAGTGGCCCTGCCAGCGTCTCACACGCTTTGCCTCCCCAACGTGCAGCTCTCTCACCGCGTAATTATTGTTATTATTATTGATTGTTTGTATTATGGTAGGGCCCCAGTTGAGCATGAGGCCCCATGCACTGGCTCCAGTACAAACACACGGTAGGAGACAGTCCCTGCCCCAAGAACTTACAATCTAAATAGACTAAGCAGAGACAGGGAAGGAGGGGACTCAGAGGGGAAGTGACTCGTCTGAGGTCCTACAGCAGATTGGCGCAGCAAGGGAGAACAGCTCCCCCCGCATACGTATATGGGTGGGGAGTGGGCAGAACCTTGAGCCCCCCCGCTCCCCCCAATGGGCCAGCCAGGGGCGGAGAGGGAAGAAATCTGCACTCCCTCCCCGCTCTCACCTCCCACCTGGAAACCAGGGACGAGCTTTCAACTCCCTCTGTCCCTCCTCAGGGCTTGCCCGTACTCAGAGGTGGTAGTCGCTTCAGGATCTAGACCTCAGTTCTTAAGTGATATTTAAGTGACACATCGGTCTTGTGCTGGCCACCTGCACAGCAATGAGTTTTCCCCCCGCAAGAGTGTATAGTAAGTATCCAGGGCCGGATTTAGGATCAGGCAAGCCAGGTGACTTCCTGGGTGCCGTGCGTGTGGGGGCGCCGGGTTCGGGGGGCTGTTTTTGTTGTTAGCAACAAAAGGGAAAATAGAATGAAGTAAAATGTTGCAGGTATTCCATAGGTGGATTCATTTTTCACTGACCACCTAGAATGTTCTGGATCTCTGTAGAATCTCGTGGAACCTTAGAATCATAGAATATCAGGGCTGGAAGGGACCTCAAGAGGTCATCTAGTCCAACCCCCTGCTCAAAGCAGGACCAATTCCCAATTAAATCATCCCAGCCAGGGCTTTGTCAAGCCGGGCCTTAAAAACCTCCAAGGAAGGAGACTCCACCACCTCCCTAGGTAACCCATTCCAGTGCTTCACCACTCTCCTAGTGAAAAAGTTTTTCCTAATATCCAACCTGGACCTCCCCCACTGCAACTTGAGACCATTGTTCCTTGTTCTGTCATCTGCCACCACTGAGAACAGCTGAGGTCCATCCTCTTTGGAACCCCCCCTTCAGGTATTTGAAGGCTGCTATCAAATCCCCCCCTCATTCTTCTCTTCTGGAGACTAAACAATCCCAGTTCCCTCAGCCTCTCCTCATAAGTCATGTGCTCCAGACCCCTAATCATTTTTGTTGCCCTCCGTTGGACTCTTTCCAATTTTTCCACAACATTCTTCCAGACTTTCTGAGAACGACATTTTCCTCGACTCTCCTAGCATGTTGTCAGCCAGGCCCTCGCGGGCATAGAAGGGGCGGGGCGTCGCCAGTCAGTCCGTGAGATATAAGAACGAAGTGAAGAGAAGGGGGAGCCTAGCTGTGATAGTGTGAACCTTGTTTTATTGTGTAATTGTGGAAGTGCACTTGAGCGTCAAAGTCGTGAAATGGGCTAGAAATGCAATAAAAACAAGGTATTCAAAAGTTTAACAAACGGGGGAGAAGGGGCCCAAGATGCTCCTTGACGGGGGCGCCATTTGGTCTGGGGCCGGCTCTGTTAGTAACCTTCCTCGGCAATGGTACAAAACACGGCCTAGAACCGTTATTCTTGTTTATCGGCAGTAGTGCCCGCCACATGCCAGGCACTTGCCACACACTAAAGCAAGTTCCAAGCACTAACGAACTCCAGTTACTTGCAGTCTCTCACCACAGCGAGAGTTCAGCATATAGGACAATTGCTGCAATGGTTTTTCTTATAAGGGACACCTGTAGGGGCGCCTTTGCACTTCCCTCATCACAGGGACTGGAGGCGATATCTGGCTCACTGTGGCCGTTCCCCTGCTATCGCAAGAAACCCTGTGATATAATCTGTCTTCAAACGAGCTAGGGTGTTTGTGGCCACTACTCCCCACTTTCTATACACCCTGCGCCATCTTATCTAGACAACAACAAACGCCATCGACAACAACTCCTTCAATTGAAAACTCTTTGGGGGCAGGGACTGTCTTTTTTGTTGTGTTTGTACAGCGCCTGGCACAATGGGGCCTTGGACCCCGGCTGGCATTCCTAGACAAAAATCCCTGATAAATAATAAATATCAAACAGTAATAATAACCACCCTCCCCAAACACACAAGTGATGACTCTTGAGTTTTCTTTCTTTCTTTTAACACGGATTTAATTTTTTTCCCTGTGTGCTAAACGGCAATTGTAAAAATAGAGTTTAGAGCGAGAAGCATGGGAAAGTCCAAACTCCTCTCTTCATTCCCATTAACGGGCCAGCCGTTCCCACAAATCGGAGATTTTCCTCCTCTTTGCACTGGACAGGAATCATTCGATTCAGGGCGGCCGTGAAGGAGCTGGGGTGTGTGGTGTGTGGGGGTGAATGGAAAAAAATACACCACACTAGTAGCCACAAAATTCTTCTCTGCTCCAGCTTCTCCTTTGAACTGGTTATGCTGGCCCCCCCTTTAATAAGGAACAAATTTCCAGCACTCTATGGGAAAGTTTTAATGCAACATATTTCTAACGGGTCACTGTCAGTTCACACAAGATTTTTTTTCCTTTCCCCTTTCTGCGAGAATGGAAGCAGGGCGGGCGACACAGGAATAACTGGCTCTTTGGAAAAGCTGGGAGGGGGTGACTGTTTCTGGCACCGATGGTGTGGAAATGGCATGTTATGAAGTCAGGGGTTCCGAAGGCTGGCAACAGATATCCTGCAAGCTGGGGGAAACGCTCAGCTCTGCCAACGGCACTTGTTCCTGACCGGTAACAGCCACCCTTCTGTCCATAGAGCTGGGGCATGACTTTGCCACTTTGGCATGCAAACTGTGTAGGAGGAGCTTGTGCCACTGCTGTGTGCGTATCAGGGACCGCAGGTCTCAAACCCTGGTCCAGAGGGCTCTTAGGTACCAGTAAGTTCTAGTCGACACTAACAGAGGACGCCAGTCCTGGGATCTGACTGGCAGAACTCTGCGGGGGTCCCAATTGGTTCCCTGCTTCCAATTAAAACAAGTAGAGGAACAGGAAGTTTATCAGTGCAACTGCATTTCCCCTGCACTACCTGCTCCTACTGCCTGAGTCTCCTGGTAACCTGACCCCTGCCCGCCTCCTGACACGTGACTTTTGGTCTGCCCTGTCTTGGACTCTGATTTCCTGGTATCCGACCTGGCCTGCCTCCTGGCTCCCAGCTTATGCTCTGACCACTAGGTCAGACTGCCCATGGACCGGTTGTGAGCATGTGACTAGACCAAGAGCCTTGGGGCCTGATCACCCTCTCGCTCGGTCTGGAGTAACTCCACAAAGGTCTGTGAAGTTCTACTGGGTTAAGATTCACGTAGGCGAGAGCAGAATCAAGCCTCTAGACTTCAGGGCTGCTCAGCACTAAATTCCCTCCCCCAAAATATTTCTCTTCAAAGATTTGCAAGGGACCGTCGGGATCATGAGAGCAAGGGCTTGAGAACACTGAGGATAGGTCTACACTGCAGTCAGAGGTGTGACAGCAACACCGGTTGGCATACCTGCACTAGCTCTAGGTAGCATGTCTAAAAATATCTGTGAAGACGCGGCAGCCCGGACCTTAGCATGGACTAGCACTGAGAGTAGGTAGCCAGGGTTCTGTACTGCCTGTGGTACTGTGTCTTCTCTGCTTTTCCAGCCATGCTAGCTAGATTATGCCAACCCATGCTGCAATCACAGCTCCAATTCCAATGTATACAGACCCTCAGACTCAGGCAGAGTGCTCATGAACCTGTGTCCAGATCTTCAAAAGCCCAGATAGTCCAACCCTCAGCCTCCTTCTCCCCATCTCTACCAGTGCACCCTTATTCTCACCTACCGCACTCCATCCTGGATCCTCACCGACTGATAATGATGCATCACGTCCCAACCTGCTGCAAGCCCTGCTAGCCCAGTCTTGTCCCCCTCCCAAATTTGCAACACCCTGTGTTATTCCAGTCTTGGGCGTCCGTGGAAAGGAAAGCTACCATGTGAAGACTAAGATGAAGCCCAGCACACCTTGTATTCATTTGTGTCCCAAGCCAGGTGTGTGTGCTTAACCCCCTGTGATACCTGTCCTTGTTTGTTTGATTTTTTGTTTCCCTTCCCTGTAGTAGTTCTGGCCAGTAGCTGTGTTTCCACAGCTAATTAGCTGCTTTGCTATCATTGGTCGGAGCCCAGGCTATCAATATGGACTTTTTGCACTGGATTTTTCTTGAATGACAGTCGGAAGCTCCACGGAAAGCGGGGGAGAGGGGAAACACCATCTGATGGAATGAGGCCCTTGAAAGGCAATATTAGGGGAAGGTAATTGGCTTCATATGTCCTGTAGGCCACTTCTCGATCTCAAAGCGAGGTCAAGGGTGCTTGAGGCAGAGACAAGAGGCTGTTGTTGCTAACATTCATTTCCCAGTGGGATGTCAACAGCCTGTTGCACAGCCAGGACTGATAAGTCTTGAAAACCGAGAGGGGTGACTCATCGGCTTTGCTTTAGGATCCATTTTTTAATGAGCAGCATTGTGCAGTGGTTTGAATGATCGGCATGAATCTGCCCTGCTTCCCCAGGGTAGCACACATCAACGGTGGGGAAGACAGGGAGAGACCAAGTCCATTTAAATTACAGATGGCCCTTCTTTTCTGGCTGTTTCTTGGGTGATGTACATCCCGCGCTCTTGGCTGCTCTTCAGAATTTCCATTTATCCTGTCGGGTGGGCCCAGAGGTGCCAAATTATCTATGCTTCTCGTCCCTGGAGGCTCGTCATGTTCTTAGTCGTCTCCCCGTTTAATCCTCAGGGTAGCTTTGGCCTCCCCTGCTGAGACGACTAGCAATGGAGCTAGCTAGCAGAGTTGGTCGTGAATTTGTCAACAGAATAGCCAATATCCTGGAGGTTGGTGTACTCAGCAGGGATGGAGGAGACCCACGTTCAAGTCTCTCGTCTGCATCAGGCAGCGGAGGGACCTGAAGCGTTTCTTCCATGTCTCCCGCCCCTCCCTCCGTCCCCCCCCCCACGGGCTATTATGGATGTATGCTCACTCGCTCTCAGAAATAGTGAAACGTCTGAGGTTCATCCCAATGCAGGATGGGACATTTTTCATGGGACTGGCAAACCGTCTCCTGCCCAGCTCATGAGTTAGGGCCCAAATGCTTAGGGGCTGATTATCAAATGCTCAGCATCCAACATGTTCTCAATCTGCTGAGCTCTTTTAGAGTTTGAGGTTGCTGCCCCTGACTGTGGAATCTGTGTGAGTTTGGGAAATCGGGCCAGTTATTTTCATGCCTAAATACAAGCCAAACTTGTTTGAAAATCTGGCTCTTGGTGCCCGTTGTGTGTGATGTGGAAAACTAATAAACGCTTTTTCACAGGCAGCCCTCAGAGGGTCCTGGGGTTTGGTCACTGCTGTACCTAGGGTCAGATTCAGCTATCCATGAGCTAGTGGTGAAAGCCTTTGTATTCCACTACTGGGATTTTACCGGCATTTTGGCAACTTCTGCTGGGAAGGAATGACTGGTTTATTTTCTTGAGACTTTCTGGGTCAGTTCCTCAGCCAGCGTAAATCATGTAGCTCTGGGTTTGGTGGAGCAGTGCCTATCCATGCCAGCTGAGGAGCCAACCCTCTGTCAGGAGCACACAATCCTTCTTTGTTGATGCACCATTTCTCTTTCCATTCTAAGAACAGTGAGGATTTACCTTGCAGGGTTAGGACTCAAAGGGTACGTCTTCACTACCCGCTGTATCGGTGGGTAGCAATCGATTTATCCGGGATCGATATATCGCATCTTGTTAAGACGCAATATATCAATCCCCGAACGTGCTCACCGTCAACTCCGGAACTCCACCAGAGCGAGCGGCGGTAGCGCAGTCGATGGGGGAGCCGCGGCCGTCAATCCCTCGCCGTCTGGACCCCAGGTAATTTGATCCAAGATACTTCGACTTCAGCTACACTATTAGCGTAGCTAAAGTTGCGTATCTTGGATCGATTCCCCCCCACAGTGTAGACCAGCCCAAAGAGGAGATTGTTAGGAGAACGTATCGTAACTAGGGTAAAAATGAACCCCTTCTTGCTCTGTAAAGCAACTAGCAACATTTTGGGTGGTGTCAACACTAACAATACATAATTAATAACTTAATCTCCAGGTTTCATCTCCCAGGAGCCCAGGGAATTAACATGTCACTGAAACTGACAGCCCCTCCTTCTGCAATGGCTGAGTTATACCTGCTCTTCAGTTAAAAGGGCATATGCCCAGTCCCCACCCAACCCTCTCTCCCATCCCAACAGCTCCGTCTTATTTGCTCATCTCTTGTTTTTCTTGTCAAACCGGAGCAATCTGATGCCTGGAAGTAACTCTCTCACCTTGCTTACCACTATGTTGCAGTTGTGCCCAGTGGCTCCAGGCCCAGTTGTGCTAGGTGCTGCACAAAGAGAGAGTGAAAGATGGTCCCTGCCCACTTGAGTTTACCATCAATACAAAAAAGTGCTTAATTTCCCCCCGTCCATTTCTTCAATCAATGAGTTCAGCCTCATGGGTCAGACTTCAGCCGGTGTGAAAGGGCAGTGAAATTGATGGCATTGCATACATTTACACCAGCTGAGGATCTGGCCCCAGGAGCCAAATGTATTGTTATTTATAGTGCAGTAGCACCTGAGAGGCCCCCACGTGCCAGGCACCTAGTGAGAGACAATCCACCCCCCAAACAGCTTACAGTCTAAATCAGGGGTCGGCAACGTTCGGCACGCGGCTCGCCAGGGTAAGCACCCTGGCGGGCCGGGCCAGTTTTATTTACCTGCTGACGCGGCAGGTTCGGCCGATCGCGGCCCCCACTGGCTGTGGTTTGCCGTCCCGGGCCAATGGGGGCGGCGAGAAGCGCGGCCAGCACATCACTCGCCCGCGCTGCTTCCCGCCACCCCCAGCGGCCCGGGACGGTGAACCGCGTCCAGGGGGGGCCGCGATCGGCCGAACCTGCCGCGTCAGCAGGTAAATAAAACTGGCCCGGCCCGCCAGGGTGCTTACCCTGGCGAGCCGCGTGCCGAACGTTGCCGACCCCTGGTCTAAATAGACAAAGGATGGGAGGAGAAACAGAGGCACAGAGGCTTGCCCAAGGCCTCGTGGCAGGGCCAGGACTAGAACCCAGGTCTCCTAATGCCCAGGTCAGTCAATCACAGGGCCACTGTCATTTAATCCTTTGTATAGCTCCAATGAAGTCATCCCAGGCATGAATCAGACTCCAAGTCTTTGGCTCTGGCCTGCATTCACCAGAGATGAAAATAACCCATGACGATGAGGTAAGTTTCCAGCCTTAGATTCTTACAGGGCCGAGCTGGGAAGACTTTGTCTCCGTGTGGCCAAGGAATGGCTGCAGCCTCCCACAAGGGAGCCGAACTGGAAGCCAGAAAACGGATTGCTCTTTGGCAGCGTCGGACAGGCTCCGAGTTACAGTAGCACAAGGTCAGGGGGCAGTTCCTCCAAGAGCAGCTGGGGCCGGGGTGTCCCTTTCCTCCTTTTCTCAGGAGAAAGAACTTTCCTCCCGACCCAGTGGAAGAGGCCAGAACTGGGGATTGTTAAAATATCTCCAGAAAACCCTTAAGGGAATCCTAATCAAAGGGAAAGCTGGATACAGCCTCTTGGAGTTGTGAATGCCATCTAAGCAACCCCAGCTTGACCCGAGTCGGTCAGTGACACTGGTCTTTCTCAGAAACCCGCAGTCCTAAAAAAGAATGAGCAGCTCTTTCCCTTCCCTCGCTGGCCACCCTGTCTCTATTGAACAGCGGGCCAGAAACGACAAACAATCTTTCAACCTTCCAAGTAAACAAGGCAGAGCCACCTAGCCCAGAACAATGGAGAAGGATGTCTTCAGCCACAATAGCTGGCTGTGGTTAACCTCAGAGGCTGTGGTCAAACCCAAGGAAATTACAGAAAACCCTTAAACAAATACGTTTTCTCCCCCGGGTACCCATAAATAGAAGCTAGTGCTCCTGGGCGGGTTGGGGGGGGGGAGAGGAGGGGTAGTTAGTGTTTGTTCTTCTGTGGTTCGGTGTAGGCTAAACTGGAGATGAAGCTACGAAATCGAATGCAGCCAGGAGCAATGGAATTTGGAACGTAGACCCACACGGGCTGGGTGCAGATTTCAGCCAGCACTATAAGGCCCTGATCCCAGACTGGGGCCTCTAGTTGCTACTGGTAAGTAGCGGGAATACCAGCAAGCTGAAGAACCGAGATAGGAGTTTAGAAGAAACTGGGGCGAGGCACATGCCCGTTTTGCCTCATTTCTAACCCTCTCGGCTGCCGCGGGTTTGACCAAGTGGCTCAAATGCCAGCGTATTTGGGTTGTATCCCACTTGGGACAAAGCTCCCTGCACGATAGGGCAGCCTAAGTTACAGGACTGTTGGCATTGTCAGCTACTGCTGCCATGAGCAGTTTGAATTCCCCCCATCCCCGGCTTTACCATGGCACGGTGGGGATATAGGCAGCTGGCTGGTCCTGGAGGAGGAGCTCAGCCAGCAGTCTGCCATGGGTACTCATGGCCTGCCATCCTCAGGAATTAGCCTGGTTGGTCCCATTGCACTTAACATGGAGCTTATGGACCTCTTTTGGAATGTGGTGTGGTTGGAGTGCTGGAAATGGAAGATGACCATAGCAGCCTTCTGGGTGCTATAAGGGGGTAGCGCTGAGAAGTTGGGGGGCCCTGGAGGAGGAGCCTGTCCCAGCCCAATGGGAAGCACGAAGGCGCATTGTCCATGGCTTCAGTGGCCGGGACGGATTTCAGGGACATGGAGGAATCAGCAGCAGGACTTGGTGAGCCTGGATGCAGAGGGAGGAAGGAACAGGAGCGAGAGAGGGCGCAAAGTTTGATAGTCTGGGTACCAAGGCTGTGGTGTATGGAAAACTGTATTCAAATCGTAAGCACTTTCTTTAAATGCTCAGGTGTTTCCTGGTCCTGCTTGCAGGCTAGGGGGCTCTGTAGGGAAGCATGCGATCAGAGTCAGTCAGGCAGCCTAGAATAAGATTGGATGAGTTGTGCCTCATGGCCTGCTTTGTCTCTCTTTGTTTTTGGGTTCTTGTATGTTAAGGTTCTGGATTTGAAGAAATAAAGTAGTGTTAGATTTCAACCTTCCAGAAAGATACAAAAATATAATACTCTATCTTCTCTCTCTGTGTGTGCCAGAAACATAACAAAGCCACCCATGATGTGCCGGCTTGGCATTTGCACGGAGGCTCACGGTAGCTGTCCTTCCATTTCACGCTGCAGGGGCCTGGTGGGGAATCACACAAGCCACTGACTCGAACCCTAGCCAGCTCTTGTTCAGTTCAGGAAGCCACTGCAATGATCAGTGTGGTTGAACTATGGTCCTTTGGCTCTGTTTCTTTCCAGGCTTAGAGTCTCTGGGACTGATTCTCCTACTTATGGTGGGATGGAACAGGAGGTCCAGTGCTGTAAGACACTGAGTGGGCTTTATTGTGCTTCCTTCCTTTCCCTCCCCCCTTCCGGGTTCTCCGTACAGATCTGCGTGATCAAAGCCAAATACCCGCACCTGCAATGGCTGCTAACAACTGGGAGAGCCTCAGGTGCAGTGAGTTAACCTATCAGATCAACAGGAAACTATCAAGAGGAGGTCTGAGAGCTGGTTGGGGGTCACACTCAGGCCTTGGAGACACACTAAGGTATGTGTTTTATTCTGATCCTTTTCCCTACATTGGGGAGGGGCTGGATAAATGCATGGCCTTTATTCTTTCCCTAATGGGTGGGAGCACCTATGTTATTAATTGATATACTGGCCTGCCTTTAACATGGTGTGTGTGATGAACTGGGAATGTTCTTAATGTGTTCTTTGAATACTGTGTGGGTGCCTGTGACGCAGCAGGGAGAGGAGAGTGTTGACCTGGGAAGGTTGCAGGGGAGTTTGGTTGGGACTGTCTGCATTGGGGATGGGAGACTTTCCTTGAGGCCAGATACCTGAGCATGTAACATGAGAACCAGGATGGGGGTTGGAGGCCAGGTGACATCTCTGCCCGGGAAATGGACAAAGGCTGCGGGAGGAGCCGGGGGGAGGCTGAGTGAGACGGCTGGAGGGAGTTTCAGTTTGGAGCTGGCTGGGAAAATGGAGGAGACCCCAGACTGGGCTCTGGCCTCCCTGGGGCCCACCAAGATGGACCTGACTGAGGGGTCCTGTTGTCTGTACCTGCAAGACCTGTTTTGGACTGTGTTCCTGTCGTCTAAATAAACCTTCTGTTTTACTGGCTGGCTGAGAGTCATGGTGAATCGCAGGAAGGGGGGTGCAGATCCCTGACTCCCGCACACTCTGTGACAGTGTGAACCTGGATGATGTCCACAGTTGCTGATGTCCACAGTTGCTCCAGCTGATGTCCACAGTTGCTCCAGCTTTATCAAGACACTGGGATTAGGGTCTGGTCTGCCATTACTTGCATGGCTCAAAGGCATCTTGAAGCTAAGCAAAGTCTTGCTAAGAAACCAGCTCAACTTAACCCTTTATCTCCCTTCTTGCTCACCAAGCTGCTTGTCTCTGAATCATCCAACATTTGGCCTGGGCTCAAACTAAAACCGTGGTGGTACCCAAGGCCATATTAGTCTGGGCAAAAGCCGAGGTTCAGCTTTCTCACTCGGCTCCTGCTAAGGTGCAGAGGAGTGTGCGGGGGAGATGCCTGGGGACCCAGAGAGGTGAATCAAGCCTTGCAGCTCTGTCCCCTGCAAAGGTAGCGTTGTGAATGTCTGGCCGAGGCTGAAAGGCCCGAATGGGTGGGGTCCTCTTCCCTCACAGGAGGGCGTGCAGCTCGTAAGATCCCAGCCATGCTGATGCGAGTCCCTGCAATGCACATCTCAAGGAATCGCATCGCTGCCTCTTTCCCAACCCCCGAGGCTGGCCTTGTGCCCAGGAAGGAGTTGGGTATGTTGAGGGTAGAAACACATTTCACCGGTCCCCTAGAAACGCTCCTCAGCCCAGTGTTTAAAGAGGTGGTAATGGGAGGCAGCCTGGAACCCTATTCTTCCTCACCCTCCACCACCTCACAAGGAAATCTCCTACCCCTCTGCCCGGCCCAGGAGACCCATCCGCCCCCGACCCCTTAGAAATAGGCAAGGGAGACCCCCAGCAGCCTGCTAGATCCAGCCCCCTCAAGAGCTAAAGAGGACTTGCTCCCCAACTGATCGTCATCAGGGGATCCAACCCACCGCCCTGCCCACCCTACCTAGACACAATCCTGCATCGCTGCTGCTGGGAGGAGCAGCTGCCAGGGATGGAAGCCCCGGGGGTTGCTGGGGGATGTTGGAAGCATGCTGGGCTGAGAAGGGAGGTAGATTGGGGGGGTGGGGGAATGGGGAAGATCATGCAATGGATGGATGAACATTGGAAGGCTGGATCTGTTTGGAGGAGGAGACTATCCGATGGAGAAAGTTGCACTGGGTCTCCTGCCCCCTTAAAGGCACTGACCATTCAATGACCCCATGGTCTGTGGGTCAGGCCAGGCCAGTGTCATGCTGAGATACTGCCGCAGTGGCCATGCTAGCTCCAAGCATCTGGGAGAAGGAGCGTGGCTCCTTCACGGATGTTAAGGAAAAGGTGGCACATGGGAGGTGAGGGGACTGTTTCACTGGTGATGGTAGTTGGACCCAAGGCCTATATAACGAGCGCCAGGACTCCAGGGCGTGGGAGCTCACGAGCCTTGGCAGGAAGTATTCCTCCTCCCTGTTGAGAAGGTGGCCAAGGGTTTAGCACCACGGAGACAGCTGCAGTGGGGCAGCTGACTGGAGAGGGAGAGGTGCCCCCTGAGAAGAGAAACACTATTTGGCCTAGAGCTTACTTTGTTTTCCTCCTACATGAGGAGTTGCCTCTATGTCTTCTGGATGTCTGGCTTGTGTGCGGCTACTCAAGGCAGCGTTG
Source organism: Trachemys scripta elegans (assembly GCF_013100865.1). Classification (NCBI taxonomy): domain Eukaryota; kingdom Metazoa; phylum Chordata; order Testudines; family Emydidae; genus Trachemys; species Trachemys scripta. The sequence continues at coordinate 136,103,970 of NC_048302.1, forward strand.
GCAGCCTCAAGGTGGCTTTGTAAGCGCTAGGCAATCTGGTGCACTGGACCAGTACTAGGAAGACCTGGGTTCTATTCTGCTCTGCCCCGATCCTTGGGCACATCAATTCCCCTCCACGGGCCTCTTTTCTCTTCCCACCCTTGATTGTGAGCTCTCTTGTCTGTACAGCGTTTAGCACAATATGGCCCTGATCTGAGCTGGCGCCTATCAGTGCTTGGTGGTAACGAGACAGGTGTTTTGACCGAGGCAGGGAACAACACTGTAGCCAGGAAGTCAGCTGTAATTGGGTGAAACTCACTCCTCTGCAGAGGAAGTCCCTGCTGATGCTTGGGTCTTGTGCTTTGCCTCTGCGCAGAGGTGACTTCTCTTTCCTGGCAGTGGCCATTTCAGTGATAACCACCGGTAGCCGAGCAGTGCATGCAGCCATAAATGCCTGCAGCGCTCATAAACACGGGGACCACGGCAGGCAGAGGTGTTTATGGCTGCGGGAGATGTTTATTGCTCCATTACGTCCTCTGCGATGTTGGACGTGTTGGCTCTTTGCAGCAATTATTAATAAACAATGGAGAAAAGTTGTATTTGATACATTTCTTTCCTCTTTGCTCATGTGTGCTTAGTTAACGTGATGGCAATGGGAGGTCAAGGTGCAAGAAGGCTAGACAGACTGAGCCGGGGAGAGGCCGGTGTCCGGCAGAGAAGCGGGGTCCGGTGCTTGGAGCACCAGCCTCTGGGAGTCAGAGCTGGTTTCTACGACTCCTTACCTGTTCTTTGGGAGCTACTGATTCTGCCACCGCGAGTGTCCTTATCCAAGTCACTTTCCCTCTGCCTCCCCATCCCATGTAATACAAGGAAAGCAATGCCTGCCTCCCCGAGGACTATGAGGTTCATTTGTTAAGAAGCGTAAAAAGACTCCGAAATCCACGGTGCTCTGGAAGGGGAGCAGGACTGGAAACAGCAGGATTCCTGGGTGACTTCGGAAGGCGTAAGGAGTGTCGATGGCTGTGATTTACCCAAGAGGGTTGGGAAGGAATTATCTTGCCGTACAGCAATACTGGCCATGCAAGCGCATAATTTCCAAGGCCAGAAGGTGTCACTGTGATCATCTAGCCTGACCTCCTGCACAACATGACCCAGAGAACCCTAGGCACTAACTAGCACTTTCTGTTTGAAACACGCAAGTACCGGACCATACCAGAAGCAGGAGAGTGACCAGATGGCCCTCGGATCTGAGCCCCTATAAACTGTAGTAATGTTAGTCTTCCTTCTGCATTCTACAGTAACTGGTCCAGGCTTCCTGTTGACATAGTTAAGGGCTAATCAACAGAAAGCAGGAGCAAGGATGGGTTTGGAGCTTAAGGCATTGGACTGGGAATGGGACCATCTGTGGTCAGTTCCTGGCTCTGTCACAGCCTGCCTGGGTGATCTTGGGCAAGTCACTTCATCTTTCTTGGCCTCAGTTTCCCCCATCTGCAAAATGGGGGGTGACAGCCCCTCCCTTACAAGTGAGTCAGGTGCTCAAATGTTAGAGCGATGGGGCGTGCACGCTGGCAGAGTTTATCAGGAAACAACTCAGCATTTACTTTAATATTGGAGCTGAGAAATATGCCGGATTGTATGGGCATGTGTGTATTTTGTAGCTTCTGCTGTCCCTTATGTAGCGGTAGGCTGTGAGAACCCCTCTCCCTCCTGCTTGGTTTGAACACGGGTCCCGTGCAATGTAAAGCAAAGGGTTGAATTCACAGTACCACCTGCCCCCCTCTTCCTGGTTGGGATTAACGCTGTTAATGTCTCAGAAGGCGACCGTTGGCACATGCCAGTGCCCAGTGCAGGCAGGAGCTGTACGAGATACCAACAGACTTAATCAGCATGACACGCTCTCTGAAACTTGTAAAGTATCATAGGGTCAAAAGTTGAAGGGTTTTCTTGTTTGCCACCTACGCTCCCCTGTGATGGTTGAGCACAGTGGCTGTTCCAAAGGCAGAAACGCTCCTTCGAGGTGTGCACCAGGAGAGACAGGTTCTTCTGGGCTTCCTGGCCAGAATCCGACACTGGCAACCGCATGGCTTTCCGGTTCACTGGCTCTGAAAGAAGGGAAAGGCAGGTGACGTAATGTCTTAAGCTCTCCTCGGTTTCACGGTTTCACAAAGAACAGGACGTGTTTCCCTCTGAGTGAGTTACGAGGCATGCCGAGGGGGGATGACAATGCTTTGAATAAGGCTTAGCCAGATATTCTTAGTGAGCTGGTGGCCAAGAACTTGTGGCTCCCACAGCAGAATGTGAACAACTCCCATGGCCTTTGGGAGACGCAAAACCATGGGCTTCAGCTTAACGTTGCAGCTTGGATCACTGCTGTTAGGTCTTGAGGAGCTTTTTGTGCAACTCAGAATGGAGCTACTACGGGGCTCTCGCTGGGTGTTGATGCAGGCTAGCTCTTCTGTGCAACTCTGAGCCCTCTTGCAAAGCGGGTACACAAGTGTCACACTGCAGGGTGCAGTGGCGAGTGAAAGCACAAGCACTGTGTGGATAAGGGTGTAACTCACTACCCGCCTCTGTGCATGAGGTTACCACAGCGCCTGATGCACCACATCCTTGCCCCAGGTTGTCGCTTCCACCTGCACAATGTGGAGTTAGAACTCTCCTGTATTGGAATAATAATCAGGCATATGTGACTCCATACAGTCCAAGGCGGTGGAGAACTGGGCACTTGCTAGGTGAGTGAGCAGGTTAAAACAGTCTCCTGTCCATGCAAAGAGAACTGGCTTTGTTTAGCATAGGTTGCCAATTCAGTGCAGTGTCTGCAGCTCCTTCCTTCTCGTGTGTGTGTGTGTGTGTGTGTGTAAGTAAATATACACACTTCTCTTCCTCTGAAGATCAGTACTAATTTCCTTTGGTTTCTTTGTACCTCTCAAGTTCTCTAACATCTCAATCAGTGGTGCAATAAATCTGTTTGATAGCTTCCCTAATAGCTTAGGAGGCAAATGTCAATCTAGTTGACTGATATCTACACTCTCCTTACCTTCCTTACCTGCTCTGTATCACTGGTTGTTGCATAACTTCTTCACTTACCAACTGTACAACCTTTTAGCCAGGGGGAAGAACATTTGTAAAAAGGAGCTCCAGATCTCCCCTATTTTGGGACTGGCATTAATTTTATTCATTGTCTCCTTCCTTAATGAACCTATTTCTCTCCACCACTACCTTCCTTCCAGATAAATGTAGAAAGTCCCTTCTTATTCCACCGTGTACCTTTGCTTTTTAACAGCAAGGCAGCATAAGTTATCCTCTTCCCTTCCCGCTTTATGCTTTGTATTCTGGTTTCTTTTTCTGTTTACAAGGCAAAGTGGCTCTTTAATGGAAGCTAGAGATCTTTGAGCAGTGTCAGAGGGAGCCAACCTGTTTGCTTCACATTCGTTGCACTTTTCTCTTTCAGAGCAATTGGATGCTATTAAGTCTTTTTAGTGGTGATGTCTTTTAGGATTCACCAGCCTCCTTCTACGCTGGTAGATTTTAATAGACTCATAGACTTTAAGGCCAGAGGGGTTCATCTTGATCATCTAGTGATTCCAGTCTGAGCTCCTGCACATCACAGGCCACAGAACCTCACCCATCCACTCCTGAAATAGCCCCCGAACCTCTGGCTGAGTGACTGAAGTCCTACTCTTATTGCATCGGGCTCAGTTGATATCTTGGTCCCTCAACAGCTGTTCTCTAATACCCTTGTACGGCTGCCCTCTGTGAACTCCGCCTTTGCTGTGGCGGCTGCGTGGTCTGGCGGATAACACATTGGACTGGGAGTTAGACTTGACTTCTATTTGCGCCTTGGCCATTGACTTGCTGTTTGACCTTAGGCATGTCACTTCACCCCTGTTTCCCCTCCCCTTTGTCTGTCTTTTCCATGTAGACTGCAAGCTCTTTGGGGGCAGTGACAGTCTCTTACTAAGCATTTGTACAACATCTAGCACAGCGGGGCCCTCAGCTCCGTTGGCACATCTGTGCGCTGCTGTGATACAAATAATAATTTGCTGAATTCAAGTAGCTTATGGCCACTGGTTCCAAGTTTCTTTATTCTCTCAGTCTGAATCAGCTCTTCTTTACTTCCAAGAACGAGATCTGGGGTGGTGCTCCTACCTCTACATAATTTAGGAACTTTGAATGGTCTAATCTACTCCCAGTGTGCCCATCCCCATGGTATCTAGGCAACTGACCCAAAGTCCTTCCAAGTCATTGGGCGTCTTTCCTCTGACGTCGGTGGGCTTTGATCAGGCCTTGAGCACACTTGAAATAGATGCGATAGCCAGCGTGATGACAGTTGCAAGTTTGGCCGTCTCTTACACTGTATTCTCTCTAGGGCAAGGGCTGTAAACTGCACCCGGCCTTGGGGACATGGAGAGAGATGGCTGTTAGTGACCTGCCACCAGATCAGGAATGGACGCAGAGGACATAGGGTGTGACCCCATCTGGGGAGGGTTGTACCTCCTGAGGGATCTCTCTCTTTCCTGCCCTCTGGCAACACATGTATAACGTGTTACGTCAATAAAGTCTCATAAATGGAACTTAACTATGCCCAACATTTGGGTGCACAGGTGAAATATAAATATTTGTTCTCCAAGAGGCATGGGGCTAGTTAAAAATCCCACACGAGTGTTAAATTAGAAGAGCAATGAGATTGCTGAGAGGGGTTTGGAGGGATTAACTAGGATTACTTCGTTTAAGAGGGGACATAAGAGTTATGCGAACCAATGAGTGGTACAGAGCCAAGGTCCCATCTACCTTCTTCTCATTAAAACATCCAATGAAATTCAAAAAGCTACAAGCTGAACAGTACAAGAAGATGCTCTTCTATACAATGCAGAATTAACTTAGCCAACTCGCTGCCACGATATTATTCAGACCAAGAGTTTAGTAGGATGTCGGTAAATATTGGGAATTTATAGGAATAATATCTTCTGTTGAATGCTACTTGGGATAAAAATGTAGTAAGAGATATTAGCTCCTGTGCTTCAGCACGTAAGACAACCAGTAACCGCCTATGGTTAGGAAGAAATTTATGCAAAACATGCATATGGCGTAACTTTTCCATTACAGGGTTTCTTGCACTTTCCTCTGAAGCAGCTGGTATGGGCTTGGTCTGATCGAGTAGGGCAATTTCTAGAAGTCCCATGAACTTCCCTAGGAATGTCTTGTTCTCTGTTAAACTGGTCTCTAGCAAATACCCTGCGGCATATATTTGTATGCGCATTTGTGTAAATGAGCCGCATTGACTGTTGAGAGACAGAGAGCCACGTATCTTGGCTGGCTGGCTGTAGGCCTGTCAGTGAAGTGTCTATTTGTACCTCGCAATGACTCATTACCAGATCTTCCCCCAGATCTTATCTCACCCACATAAACCGCCTCAAGAGGGAATCTTGCCAGCAGGAAAATGCTGGAAAGGATGCAATGGAGTGGGCAGATTCTGCCAAACGGCCTGGGGATGCCCCAAAGTTAAACAGGCTTGGAACCGAGTCCGCATCTGAACTGGGGGGAGAACAATGTGAACTGTACAGCATCCGCTTTGGTGGGACACGATGAGCTGAACTTGACTTCCAGCTTCAGCTTTTGGTGCCAACTGCCAGTGTAAACAAATAGCGCAATCCAGATGTCGCTTTTCAACAGACACTGGTAGATTCCTGCTCTGAGTTACGCCCATTGCGGCCTTGTCGGCCTTGAGAGCGAAGGCAAAATGGGACCCGTGGCCAGCTGCTTTCAGTGGGAAGGAGGAACCCTTCAGGAAGGGATTCTTACTCTGAGGGCTTGGTTGCTTTTCCAGAGAGAAAAGTTCTTGATGCTTGTTCAAGGCCATCGCCTCCTCTGAGCAGCTTCTCCCTTCCTCGCAGATGCAAGGGCTGGGCACAAGCCACCCTGTTGAAATACGCCCCCAGAAGGGTGGGGTGGGGAAACCCTGGAAAAATTAAACCCGCTTATGTAATAACAACCCCACCCTCCATGGATCATCAGCGTGCACCCGTACATTGGGGGTGACTGCCCGGGCTAAATAAAGTACAGGGCAGAGCTAGTTTGCACTGGGATAAACACTGCAGAACCGTACGCTTTCAGAGACTTTAGTTGTGCTTTCCGTCCTGCTGTGAGCAGGAGCGGCGCCAGGGTTTTTGCCGCCCGAGGCGGCAGCGCTCCTCCTCAGAGCATTCGGCAGCAGGGGTCCTTCCGCTCCGTGTCTTCGGGGCACTTCGGCAGCGGGTCCCGGAGCGAGTGAAGGACCCGCCGCCGAATTTCCGCCGAAGACCCGGAGTGGAAGGACCCCCCACCGCTGAATTTCCACCGAGGATGGCAAAATGCCGCCCCCCCCAATTCTGCCGCCCTAGGCAACCGCCTAGGATCGCCTAGTGGAAGTGCCGGCCCTGGCTGTGAGGGTGTGGCGCAGGCAGGGCCGTCCTTAGATATACGTTGCATACGCAGCTCTGTAAGGCAACTGAAAATTTGGGGCACCCTGGGTCTTAGTGTCCACCCTTCCGTTTCTTCTTATCCCTGTTCTGACCCTTCCTGCAGGCTCCCACAGCTGGCCGCTGCAGCCTGAGGATATTCCTCCGGAGGGGATCTAGTAACTTAAAAGTGAAAAGCCTCCAGCCTGCCAGACCTGTTAGCACAACACTGAAACTGTGAAAGAGCCATTCAAGTGCTAATGAAACCATTTAACAGGCATGTGCCAATCCCGAGGTATACATTTGTTAGTCTCTTTTCGAGGTATACACTGTCAGTTTCTGAATTTACTGACAAAAACAGTCGTGCATGACTGTCATATTTACTCAGAACAGGTTAGTCTGCAGGACCTTAGTTTAAAATTTGCTTTAAAATATTTCATTAATGTGTTGCTGAAGATTATAAAATCACATCTTTAAAACATCCTTGCATAGATTTTTAGATGCGCAATCTGTGTATTCATCTTTAGCCTTAAAGGCTTGGATTTTCAGACATAGTTTTTTAAATAAATCCTCCAAACGACCACCCTTATCTAAAATACACATTTTAATTTTAATTACTATAGTACAAAAAACTTGTTTCCAAAGTCTTCCTGTCCTTTCTGTCCATCCCTTTTCCCTTCCCCCCCCCCCCCTCGTTGAAAAGATCCCTTAAAGGGACAACACCCCTTTCCTTCCAGATAGCTGGACAAATGCATCCGAAGAAGTGGGCTGTAGTCCACGAAAGCTTATGCTCTAATAAATTTGTTAGTCTCTAAGGTGCCACAAGTACTCCTGTTCTTTTTGCTGGACAAATGAGTTTCCCTTTCTTTACTTCTGACTATTTGATGAACTAGTTTTAAGCGACCCCTCCAGCAAAATCAGTACCTTAGTAAGATATAAAATGCTTTTGTTATGCCTAAAATCTTTGGAAACATATTTTTTAAAGTTGGTGAAATTTCATAGGCATGTCTATTGTTATGCAGATCACACAAAGTAAATTAGAAAAAGAACATTGAAAGCAGTGAACATTGTTATGAACATTCTAAACCTCTGTGACTGATTAATTTAAAATACTGTCTTTGTTTCAGTGAGTTAAATACATAGTAATCTGGAATGATTACTTTATGAAGGCTTAAGAGTACATTTAAAATATAAAATCAGGTTAGAAATACTGATTAAGAAAATGTAAAACAGAGAAGAGCTGCATCATGTATTCCATAATATTTAATGTTGTATTCAGCAGGACAGCTGACTTGCCTTTACTACCAAGTTTTTGCAACTAAATCTCTGACAGACTTCAGGGTATATCAAAAAACCTGTGACTGACATCTTTTATTCCCAAGGTTCGTGCTTTTAATTAGGTACCTTCTGCATGTCCAGTCTTCACCATCTGGCCTGCAGTGGAAAACATGCTCCATTTTCTTTAGAAAGAAATTGCAGAAGAGTGGTTTTTTCAAATGTCATTTGCTTCATTTGGGTTCAGAGATTTGGCTGGAAGAGGGTGAGCAGGGAGGGGGAGGGAAGAGAGGGGGGAGCGAGTGGGGCCTGGGCAGAGTAGGGGCAGGGCCTGGGGCAGAGCAGGGGTGGAGTATGGGCAGGGCCACAGGCAGAAGAGGTGAGCTGGGGAGCTGCCCTCCCCAAGCGGCAGCTTCACCCACTGCCCATGACAGCAGTTAAGAGCAGGTCGGCTCCCACACACCCAGTGCACACTGCAGTCTCCTTCGGCAGCAGCCGTATTCACAGAGCCGAGTGCACCGGTGCCGCATATTCTGCGTGAGGGAGTGGGTTCGGGGGTCTCTGCGGAGAACTGAGACTCTCCACCGTTGTGAGGAGGGCTGAGCGGCTCCGTATCCTTTGCTTCCTCGTCCCTCCTCCTTCTCCCAGGCTGCGAGCCTGGGCTGCCATCGGGCATAGGGACACCAGTTTAATAATACTGCGCAGGGCCCCATAAATCCTAAGGACGTCCCTGGGCGCAGGCCCGCCATCTCCCTCAGAGGGAGGCAAGCAGACCTCTTCTACCCAGCATGCTTTGTTAGCAGCCTGTTGTTGCCCTGGTTGCTGAACAAGAACTTCCAGGATCCCTCCGGTTGACAGAGGCCCTGTGACAGGAGTAGGTTGTTTCTTTGGACTGTCAGCGCTTTGGGACTGGGACTGTCTGGTCGGTGTTTGTACAGCGCCTAGCACAATGGAGCCCTGGTCCATGACCGAGGTCCTAGGTGCAACGACGCAATGCAAATAATTATGCTGAGCTTTCTCTGTTATAGCCCCGCACGTTTGTTTAGGAGGGGAATGTGTGGGCGCTGAGGGGAGGAAGTAGGAGCAGGAGAGATGGGGAGGGAAGGGGTTGGGAAGATCCAACCTGCTGGCTAGCAATATGCTGTTACCTGAACAGAGTAGCAGCTGCAGACCCAAAGCATGCCCTGGGAAGGTAGCACTTGCCTGCCATGGGGGATTGGAGAGCGTAAAGTCTTGCTGGGAGTGGGTGTGGTAGGTGCTGCAGGACCATCCCTCTTCTTCCAACGGATTTCATTGTTCTGACCATCTTCTGAAATGCTCCCAAAGGGCTCCAGCTCCTGACATGTTGCCAAAGTTGATTGCAAGGGTTAAAGAGCCTACTTCACAACATGGCCCCAACTAACGGGACTGTTACTCAAAACCGTCTTTTCCCCCCTTCTTTGAGTGGAATATTCACAACAGAAATTCCAGCAGTATCCATTTCGGCGCAATAGCTTCAAAACCTTTTGTTGTTGTTGTTGTTGCGGTTTCCTTGCCAATTGCCTGGGCTCCAGTATCACCGCCGTTCCCAGCCTCTCAACTTCCTGCATCCTACTGCAGGATTCACTGAGCTTTCTTCTTGGCAGACCGAGCTGCCCAACGTACCGAGCGCTGATTTATGGGGGGAAGCCCTGGTTCTCCCCTCTGTGACTGGACAGTCAAGGAATTGAAGCTTGTGTGTGTGTGTGTGTGTGTGCGCGCACGCTTGCATTTGCACATGTCCAAAATATCTCTGTGGCAAACGCCTACATTCTTGAACTTCCCGATCTGAGATCAGATTGCTTCCAACAACCCCCAGGAACATTAAGATAAGCCACAGGCAAGAACATGGTCCTCCGAGAACAAAAACACTGGCTACTGTCCAGTGGATTTCCCATTCCTTCCTGCGTGTGAGAGGGAGAAGTAGGTGTAAAACTGAGCCAGGGGCCTGTAGGGAGGATCGGGTGGGATGGGGGGCAGGAAGAGTGTGGAAGCTTGGCTTACTTACCAAGCCTGGTACCAACCCTGAGAAATTGCTTAGGACGTAGGTATGTGGGAAGGGTGCTGCTAACCTCGCTGCTGCCTGGGTGCCTTGCAGTATCTGAGGTTGTTCATATCTCCCTCCCCCACACATCCCTCTTGCAGCTACCCGTGGGCACTGTTGCTGCTGGATCCCTGAGCATCTCCCTGGTGCCTGCAGTAGCTATGTTTGTGGGTAGGAACCTGTTCTCTCAGCATCCCTGGTCCCTCCAATGTCTGTCGGTCTCAAGAATCTTCCCTGCGGATGGTGCTTCAAGGAGCCCGGAGCACTGACTCCGCTTCCCCTTGTCGTCGGGGCATCCTTCTGTCGCTTGCACGCCCTCAGCACCTGCTGCTGCTGTCTGGGCTCTGCTTCATCTGCTCCCCACCCCAGATGCGGTACCCCCTGGCTTCCCAAGTCTCCGGTGGCCTCCTTCCCCCAGCACATGCTCTTGCTGGCTGCAGCAGATTCGTCCCTCCCGGCCACATGGCTGCACAGCTGGGCTGCTCTTGCCTTTTCGGCCGCGCTTTAGGCTAGCCGCGGGCTGCTGCTCCCGGCCTCGCTCTGCTTGGTTCCCAGTCTGCTGCCTTCTCCTCTCTCTTACCCCCAGCCTCACCAGTTCACTGCACCCCTGCCAGCCACTTCCTTTGCTCTAGATCTCACACTGCTCCTTCCTGGCTAGATGCTGAGCTGGCTCTCCAGTTGCAGTCACACCAAGGGCAGGAGCGCCACCAGCTTTTCTGCCGCCCTAGGCAGTGGAAGGTCTCGCCGCCGAAATACTGCCGCGGTCCCCGCCCCCCAAATTGTAGTGTTCTAGGTGACCGCCTAGGTCGCTGGCCTGGGGTCCCAGCACTAAGCCAGCAGGCCCATGCTGAATCCACAGCCTCATGTTGCAAAGGGGTGTAAACCCTCCCGAATGGCGTCCTCCTCCCAGGCAGACCTGGGAAAGTCCCAGGGGCACGGCTTTAATGCTTTGGCTGATAACTTATCATGAGCCCGGATCAGATTGAAACCCAGTCTGGCACTCCAAACAGTCATAGACTATTAGGGTTGGAAGGGACCTCAGGAGGTCATCTAGTCTAACCCCCTGACAGATTTTTACCCCCAGTTCCCTAAGTGGGCCCCTCAAGGATTGAACTCACAACGCTGGGTTTAACAGGCCAATGCTCAAACCACTGAGCTATCCAGTCCCAATAGTCACTCAATGGGTGTTTGAATATTATAAGCAGCCATAACCCTTAAATGCAGAGCTCTCTAGTGGTTTCATCCGTGGCAGCATGAACTTCCTTGACTCTTCCCTTCATGTGAGCGTCTGAGCTGTCTGTAGAAACCCCATAACAAGCGTGCAGTTGTTGAAGTGCCTTACTAACCGCTCAGGAATCCAGCGGTAGGAAATACCTGTGCTTTCTAGGCAGGTTACCCAAATCTTAATCCTCTCCTTTCCTTTCATTCTAACCAACCTACTGCCACTTCCTCGCTGAACAGCTCTGTTCCTTTTGTTCACTCTCCAAGTGGCTTTCAGATCAGCTGTACGCACCTGGGCCGCACCTCTTAAAAATCACAACCCTTTGCAGGTTGTGCTTTTTCCAGTTCAGGAATTCCAGTTCCTCTTGTGCATCAGCTCTGGGCTCTTAACACTGGTTAATTTTTAAATCTCTCTTGTCTGAGTCTGGATTTTTATTTATTTTTTTTTATACTTGGTTCAAAGCAACACTGGTAACTTCGTATTTTACAAAAAAAATCTTATTTTCAGAGGGTGAAACTTAACCCTGTGTAAAATTGGGGCTTATAAGGGGTACAGATCTTGGGCTGGCCCCACTTCTGAAGGGGCAGTCTCCGAGCATATGGGAGCTCTGGTGCAAACTCACTCACTCATGCCCGTCACCCCAGTCGGGGTATGGGCCGCCAACCACAGATCTCCAGAGTCCTTTATCCTGGGCCATTTGCTCTAGCTGGTTCCAGGTATAGCCCATTTTTTTGACTCGTACATGGTCCTCACGTTCCATGTACCAATGGTAATCCTCCTGGTTGCAAGAAGGGTAATCAGCTTAGTGGCTTCCTCACGACTTTCACCACCCAGCGTCATGCGTCTTCGAGTCGAAGACCCTTCTTTTTCCAGGCTAAAAGTCTCTGTTATCTCTATTGTTGGCGTTTCTATAGCAGGTTGATTTTTTACGGGGTGGAGTTGCTAGCCCCACGCCCAACCCTCCTCCTTTATCCTGACTTGGGACAGGCAGATGGCCCCAAAGGACTGGTGCAAAAGGCCCCTTTAAATATCATTATTAGCTGCCCTCGTTTCTTCGTGTTAAGTTCTGATGTGTAGACATTTGCCTTCTCTCTGGCATTGCTTCCTGTATTTAGAATTTGAAGTGGTGGAGGCGGCGCTGAAGACCTAAACAGGCAGCCCCAACCACCTTCTACATACAGCTTGGCAAGTTGAAAGTTCAGTTTTTCTTGATGCTTGACAGAATTCCATCCTATCCTGTCATAGCCATAGTCTAGCTCCCCCTGCTGGACACTCACCACGGTTCTGTGTTTGGGTCCCACCATGTTGAATCTCTGTGTTTGTAAGATTCTCTTGGCCTAAGCAAACTGAGCAGATGGGGTCTAGATGAAATTACTGTAAGGTGGGTGCACAACTGGTTGAAAGACTGTACTCAAAGTATCAATGGCCTTTAAGAACAGGTTGGACAAACTCCTGCCAGGGATGGTCTAAGTTTACTTGGTCCTACCTCAGTGCAGGGGGCTGGACTAGATGACTTCTCAAGGTCCCTTCTAGCCTGACACTTCTAGGATACTATGATAGGTTCTGGTTTGGCCTCTGGCACACTTCCTGGACATAGACTGTTATCCCCTTCATAGCAGTCTCCCCAAGAGAAGTGGTGGAAGCTCTGTTACTTGGGGTGATTTAAAACTGGCAAGTGAGGATGGACTTGATGTTCTTAATAGCATTTTTCCATCTCATTTCTATGATCATAGTGGGGTCACATCTGTGAGAACGGGGAGCAAGCCCTTTGGGCATGGCATACACACAGCGCAGAAAAAGCAGTTAAGAACTGATCAGTGGGTTATGCCCCCATTGGCAGCTGTTTCCCCTTGTGTACTTACCTTGTGTTCGATCGCTAAGGCCCAGCCTCACAACAGAGGCGAGAGCCTGCCTGCTGTAATATCCAGTCTAACAAATGTCTGTTAAACTGACTCATCCAGTGATCTTTCCATCGGGCGATGCTCTCCTGCCTTTCACGTAGCACACACGTACACGCTTGTAGCTCTTGAGGTCTGGGAGTCACCTTGGCAGAGGGAAATAAACTTCCATTTAGAGTGGGGTGGGGGAATATGTCATGCATCTTCTACAGGTTGACGCACCAGTCCACCCCAGCCAAGTCTGGTGTTTTTTTCTTTCTTCAGTTGCACCACAGATGGGAAGTTCAAAGTAAGGTGAGGAGCCTTTATTGCGTGGTCTGAAGAGTAGTGTAAAATTTCCCAGAATCCGTGAATGATGCCTTCACAGCTCTTTCCTCTGCAGCGGTGGCTGCTGATAGCCATCTCAGTGAGAAGCCTTTGAAGACAATTTCGGCCATGTAAGGACACTGGTTGTCTCAAGAGTTGTCTCCAAAAGTGGTCATTGTTCGGCAGGTTTTGGAGAAAATTGCCAGGTGAGGGGGAAGGGATTCAAAAGGTTTTGTGAAACTTTGATCAAAACTCCTAGTTTTGAAAACTTTTAGAGTTGTTGCTGTCTTCTCCTCCCTAAAAGTGGAGAAGAAACAAATGGAATCTTGGTTTCAGGTTTCACTGGAGGGAATGTAACAAAGGATCACAAGTTTGTTTTTGAACGGAACATTTTTTCCAATGAAAACAATCTTTCCTTTGGTTTAAAAGCTTTTTACCAGCTTGAATTGTTGCTATTCTTGAGCCAGTGACCATTGGAACCCATGGTGCTGCTGGGGGTAGATCCTAGATCCATCTCTTCCCAGATCACAGGTTTCCCAGTACATGAGTTACAGGAGAATCTTTATGGGCTGTGTAGGGCCCATGCCACACAGCTGAGCCCTTCCAATTCCACCCTGTAGAGGGGGATGGTATGGGCATGTGCATACACACACACACTGGCCAGTTCATTACAGTGTCAACACCCAGGACAGGGAGGAAACATTTAGGGGGAATGGCAAGGGTGATGTAACTAAGAATAATGGAATGAAATTAAGTCGAGATAAACTTAGGCTTGGTCTACACTAAACCCCCAAATCGAACTAAGGTACGCAACTTCAGCTACGTGAATAACGTAGCTGAAGTTTGAAGTACCTTAGTTCGATCTTACCTCGGTCCACACGCGGCAGGCAGGCTCCCCCGTCGACTCCGCGGTACTCCTCTCGCCGAGCTGGAGTACCGCAGTCGACGGCGAGCACTTCCGGGTTCGACTTATCGCGTCCAGACAAGACACGATAAGTCGAACCCAGAAGTTCGATTGCCAGCCGCCGAACTAGCGGCTGGGTATAGACGTACCCTTAGTCTGCACATCGGATCCCTTGTGAGATCTTTCTTATTGACTGGTTCTCTGGGACAGGCTCCCAACTTGGACTGGAACAAAACCTCTTATTTCTGGAAAAAAAACAAACAAACCCCAACCTTCCAGGTTTCAGAATCTTTTTGTTCTTTTGGGACAAAAGTGAGATCACGTGAAATTTTTCATGGAAAAAATGAGGCACTCTACCCCAGAATGGCCAGTAGCCCGGGGCTAGCCAGTTTGGGTGTCTAACCAGACATTTCACCCTGGACCCAAGCAAGCTTCCTTGAGATTCGCATTTTCCAACAGACACTTCATTGAAAAATTTCCCAGCAGCTCCGCTCCTAAGGCAGCTGGTAAGTCCGGCCACGTGAACTGGACAAAGCAACCAGGGGAATCCTCTTGGCAGCCTGGTGTGGGCCACATCTGAGGGGCCTACTCCATTTTGAGGGCTAGATTCTGTGCTGTCTCTCCTGAGAGGAGGCAGCCCAGGAGCAGTTGGTGGGGGAGCAAATCTTCGCATTGGTCAGATTCCTGGGTGCTGAGGAGTCTGAAATGGCCCCTGAGAGAAGGTGGGGTAGGCCTAGAGGCCTGCTTTAATCTACAGCAGCCCCCAGGCCTCTAGTGCTGAGTGCGGCCCCAGGCTGCGGTTAGCGAGTGGGGTGAAGAAGTGCATGGGATCACTTATGCTGGCCCTCCGCTCTTCCTGTGTTGGGAACACTCCCCTAGTCAACGGGTGTCTGTGGCATGGGGTTATGCTCCCTCTGCATCTATTGTATGGGCCAAGGTCCTCCTGGCTGTGCCTCCATGGGCTCCGGCAGAGGTACAGATGGGTTGGACCCCAATTCATCCCATGCCACCAAACTGTCAAGGCACCCATTAGCATAGCATCAAGGCATCATATAGACACCTTCAAGACTTGTATCGTAGAAGACGGATTGCTCTCCCCAACACTTGCTTCAGCCTCTGCTACTTGGGATTTATTTTTGTTCCCTCTTGCTCCTCATCTGGGCTCTGAGAAATTACATAGGCGCCGACTCCATGCGTCCATCGGTGAACCCCACCAATCAGCTCCCCGCCCCCCAGTGCCTCCTGCCCGCCAAGGATCAGCTGTTCAACGGAGGGCAGGAGGCGCTGGGGGCGGGGGGCAGAAAAAGGCAGAGCAAGGGCAGAGTGCACTTGGGGGAAGGGGCATGGGGTGGAGCCTGGGGGAAGGAGTGGAGTAGGGGCGGGACCTGGGGCCTGGAGCACCCCCCGGGAAATCAGAAAGTCAGCACCTCTGGGAAATGACACTAGTTGTTCCTGAGTCTCTGTTGAGGATCCACTATTTGTCCGTGTAGGCACTGAGGCCTGATCCCATGGGCAGGGTTGCTATTGCTGTCAGTGGACTCTGGATTGGGCCCCTGTATTGTGTTCCTTGTGCAATACCTGAGAGAGCGCCGAGATCTGATCGCTTCAGTATAACCATCTGTGTGAGTAAGCCCTCAGTGGGAACAAGGGTTGGACAATTCTGCCCTAAGCTGTGAAGGAGAGGTTTTCCTCCTCCTCACCATGCTTGTAAAGTTCCCCTTTTTGCTTCAATAGAGATGCAAATTTAGAAGGAGGATCAGACTGACTCATACTAATCTTCCCCGTGACTTGTGCCTGCTGAGAGTACGAACAGCTGGACTTCAGCTCTCCGTAGACTATATTAGCAGTTGTAGGTCGGTGGTGCATGCGTCTTTGGAAAGGTAATTTCCTCTAGATTTTTAATAGGGTCTCATATTGTAACCATGACCTTGCTATCACCCAAGCTTCTGTTTTACTCTAGGTCTATGGGGTAACACTGGGAGGCCCCAGTCTCTTGACAGATGCTTTCTCCTCTTTTTCCCTTTAAAGAAATGATGCCACACAATCTGAAACAAGTGGGATTTCTTTGGTCTGAAGTGCTGTATTTCCAGAACCTCCCCAGTCCCTCTGACATCTCTATTTATCCACTTGCTCTTCTTTTAACGCCCCTCTGTTTTAAAGAGTAGCACACTCTCCAGATCAGATGGCTTTCATGCAAGATCGCCTAAGGAAAAATGACAGCCCCATGTGCAAATATTCTTTCTGGACCTCCCCCAGCCCTGAGTGTTCGGGGCTAAAGCTGGTTTGAAAAACACTTTTCCTTCGCACAATACATTTTTGAAAGTAAAAGTTTTAGGGTTTTCATTGAAAAATCAAAAACCCGAACCAAACTTTTCAATAAAAACCCCAAATATGTATCAAAATCCTAAGTTTCCGATGGAAATTTGATATTGATGAAAAAGCCACGCTATACCTAAGAACTTCTAGAATAGCGGTTCTCAAACTGTGAGTTGGGACCCCAAAGTGGGTCACGACCCCATTTTAATGGGGTCACCAGGGCTGGTTTAGACTTGCTGGGGCCAGGGGCCGAAGCCCTAGCTCCATTTTCCAAAGCCCAAGCCCCACTGCCTGGGGCCCAAGCCCCACCGCCCAGAACTGGAGCTGAAGCCGACGCTTGAGGACTTCAGCCCTGGGCAGCGGAGCTCAGGTTATAGACCCTTGCCTGGGGCTGAAGCCCCTAAGCTTCAGCTTGGCGGCCCCCCCCCCACCAGGCGGTGGAGCTCAGGTGGGTTCAGGCTTCAGTTCCCCCATCCTGGGATCATGAAATAGTTTTTGTTGTCAGAAGGGGGTCACAGTGCAATGAAGTTTGAGAGCCACTGTTCTAGAACAATCTTTTGACTGGCTGTATTTTGGGACCATCCATAAAGCTGAGAATTATATATGGTCAGAGAATAGGTCTCTCTCTCTCTCTTTTTTTTGGCTAAACTGTCCTTAAAAAATTTGACTCCTCGGCCAAAAGCTGAAATATTCAGATTAAAAATGTCACCACAGTGCCTCATGGGAGTAGTAGTTTGGGTGCCTTATGCTTCCATTCTTTTCTATGGGCAGGGCTCTGTGGCTGGGCATCTCCTGTGATGCACCACTTTCTTCCCTTGAGGGGAGGAGTGCACCATGGGAGTCCCTGGCTGGGGTGCATCATGGGATGTCTGGTGTGAGAGCCTTATGAGTATGTTTGTGCTATATTGTGGTGCTATATTGTGGCAGTAATGAACTATAATGTTCAGTAGGGACTTGCCCAAAGAGAACCAGACCTAGGTAAGTAAATATGAGTCATCCACTAGCACCAAAGATGACTGGAATCCCTGGGGCCACTGTTGATACTGGGTGACATGACAGAGAGGCAGGAGTGTTAAAGGTGAGAAGATGTGGGCATCAAGTGGAAGGACTTGGGAAAGGATCATGAATACAGCACAAAACCCTGGTTGAGAACCACTGTAATAGGACATGATAATTCTTTTCTGCGTACGTTCTTGAATCACCCCAATCACTGGTATCGGCGAGACATAAGCTGCCAGAATGTACAGTTCTGTTGCAGGACCACCTAAAGTTGAGCTGCAAAAGGGGGAAATATGAGCTTGGGCCTTTTTTCTCTTTATGCTGTATGGCGAAGACATGAAATATATCATTTTGGTGCTTGATTTTAACACGGGAAATCAGTTCTTGTGTAAGATCTTTCAGGAAGGACTTCATGGAACCTAGTGGGTTTATGACATCCCAAGAGCACAGGAAGTCCGATCCTGACGAGTTGAGAAGGGGGATGAGTTTTATTCAGAATGCTTATGAAGCTCTTTGACTTTTATAAACGCTTTAAATAAGCAGCTTGACGTCTTTGGGAGCTGAGCCCTTCTGAAACTCAGGTCGCTTATTTGGGTGCCTAACTTGGCTAACTTTATGCCAGTGTTTTCAAAATTGGGGCGGAAGAATTTGCCCAAAGTCATATGAAGAATTGGAGCAGGCTGTGCCCTTGCTCTTGGCCCCCGCCCACCGCAATTCCTGGCAACCCCCCTACAGTCAGAACCCACGGGCTGAAAACCCATGTGCTCAATTGATCCTTTTTCAGATATTTGAGTAGCTAATGTTGTTAGTGTAATTGGAGGCATTCCAGCTCTGTAATGTATTCCGTCCTAGGAGGGATGAGTTTGCTTAGCCCTGGGCTTCGGTCATCTAGAGTTTCTCAAACTGAATGGAAACTGCAGACCCCAACTTTTGTGGTGTGGCAATGTTTTGTTTGTGCTCCAAAGCCTTGCCTATACTCCTACGACTTACCACAGTGCTTAGAAGCCACAGTCTTGTCCTCGGCAGCGTACGAACACGTACCTTCCCCTTCAAATTCCTGCGATCACGCCCAATGATGCAGTTGGAACATTGGCCGCACTAGTGTAGACTGGCTGTTGGTATCCAACCACAGTATCATTTTAACCCTACTTGGAGACATGGTAGCAGCGTATGATTTGATAGCCTGATAACCATGGCATCATAAAAAGCCAGGGAGATCTAAGCTAGAGCGCCTGTTGCTGCAGTCTAGTATAGCCAAATCCCCGTGACTTAGGGTCTGTTCACTTGGTACCTGCTGAACTTGTCACGCTCTAATGCTGTTACTAATAAGAAGGTGTCAGGTGAATCTGGGAGAAGTGGAAGCCAGCACAGGAGGCGAGAATGGTTTCACTCCGTTTCAACTCAAAAATCAGGCAAAAGTTGTGGCTCCTGCTTTGAGAGTCTGAGTTCAAAGCAAAAATCAACGGAGTGCTGAGTTCTGTGCAAACGGGAGCGGCTCAGCACCTCAAAGCTGACTTCTGTAGGTTGTCCTGAAACATGAGGCCTGCACAGAACTGCCCGTTTGGGCCCCACTCTGCCAGTCACGGGGGCATTTTGTGCTGCTGCTGAAACCCAAGTGGGGCTGTAGCCAGTGCAAAGTGTCTTAGATGGAGACAGCTCTATCAGCTTGAAGGGAATTTTGTTTTTCCAGCTCACAGGCCTGCCAAGCAGAAGGTAAACTCCTGAGAGGAACTGCAAGGGAGAGGAGGAATCTAACTAATCCCACCTGTTCCCTGGGAATGCAGACATGCTCTAATTTCTGGCCATCTGTATTTGTACTTTGCACTCTGCCGTGGAGTCCCGCTCCAGAGGGTTTTTTAAAATTACTTTCTCAGCCTCCTCCTTGCACAGACAGCAGCTGATTAGCAGCTTCTTCTATTTAATTTTTGTGTCTAGATGAATTATTCCTCTTGATGGTCCATTGATCAGACTAATTTTTCCTTCTGGGCCGTTAGTGCTCTCTGATGCATTTCCAAAGGAGAGGGGGAGGAATAAATAAAAACCAGACCTGGCATACAAATACATCCATGTTGTGTCTTTAAAATCATTATTAAAACTTGGGATCTCTCTCCCCAGCAAGTGAGAGTCTCACCCTTCACTTTCACGGACTTCAAGACCATTCATCTTTGCCATCTTGCCTGGCTTCCTGTGCATCTTTGAATCCAGCTCCAAATTGCCCTTCTTGATTCCAAGACAGTGCATCTGCTGAGGTCCCTGACCTCAAGGCAGGTGTGTGCGTTGCCTACCCATTCCACTCCTCTGATCTCCACTCTGACTTCACATCCGCCTCCTCCCCACAATCGTGCAGGGGTCCTGTGAAGAAAACAGATCATGTAATTGAACATGTGTGTGCAGAAGGGGGCAGAGTTAAGGCTGCCCAGTTAACCTTAACTCTGTCCCCTTGTGTACCTCTATCACGCTAAGGTTGCCCAGACAACCTTAGGTGGCTTGTGGGTCAGTTCCAGGAGGCTGTTCCATTCAGAGGACTCAGCAGGGAGAGGGAAGATGGTTGCGGCAGAAGCAGACAAGACTAGCATCACTGGCAGAGCAGAGAGGAATGGGTCAACATGGTAAGGGACAAAAGTAGATAAGGAGTGAGGGTCAAAGCTGGAAAGGGCTACTTTATTTAATGTCATTATACGGTGCCCACCACCAGCACCTCAGAAATGGCTAGATGTTTATCTTTAAATGGAATACAAAAATTGCCATAGTTGATCAGTCTTGTGGTCCATCTACTCCAGGTCTCCAATCTCCAGGCGTGCATAATATCAGACGTAGCTGGGGAAGATGCAAGAAACACCATAAAAGCCTATTATGGAATCATCTGCCCATCACAGAATTTTCTTGACTTATGTTCTGAAACGTCTGTATCGTTTGGAGGGGGGGAAGGGGGGGAATTATCCTGTCCAATATACCTGTGGATGTTCTTATTATCCATACAAATGTCCAGTTGTGTCTCGCTCTGAAATGCTGCCTTGTGGCAGTGAATTCCACAGGTTAACAATGTGCTGATTTTAAAAACTCTTTTTATCAACTTGTTGCCTTTCAATTTTTATTGAATATTCCTTTGTTTGTGTATGGAGAGAGAGGTTAGCTAGGAGCTCCCAGCTTAGCTTGTGTATAACATATATATACAAAATAATGAATCATAATTCCCTCTTCTCTAAACTGATTCAGTCATTTTAATCTCTTCAGTCCAATAACTTCCGTCACCTCTCTCTGGACCTTCCCTATTGCTACTATATCCTTTTAAAGAAGGGGTGACTAGATTGAACATCGTATTCCAGGTTAGGGTATGCCACTGATTACTACACTAGCATTGTCGTATTCTCCCATCCCATCTTAATGCTTTATTTATGGCAGGTGGCTTTCCCTTATTCCAGCACATCAAGCAGAGATTCCCATTGCGCTGTCCGCAGTGCTGCCCAGGTCTTTCTTTTTACAGTTAACTTGGAACCCAGGTGTATGAGGACTTCAGGTGGTTCCTTTTGACGTGAGTTCCTTTGCAATTGCCAGCAGTGAATTTTATCCCCCATCGCGCTGCCCATGTACTTACTGGAAGTCGGTCCCTCCTAGACTTTCTCACAATATCCCTTGCTCTCTTCCTTCAAGTCTGCAGCCACTCTAGCTGGAGATGATTTTTTTTTTCCAGAGTAGCTTAAGAGAGTTGGACACACACTTCATAGGAACTGAGTGTTCAAATTCTCTACAGGTTTTCCAAACCTTCGTGTTTGGGGGCTTTGTGTGTGCATTTTTGTCCTTGTTGGTACGGTGGAAAGGCTTGCTCAAAGAACCAGAGTGGGCATTTTGCTCTGAAGATGCTGCTTGTCATGGTCCTTTCGAGATCTCCGGTGTCCTGAGCCTGTCCGCCAGGAGACACTTTCACTCTTGAGGTGGCTGCGTCTGTTGCATCCGTGGAAGATGAAGTGGGGAGCCATGTTACATAGCAAGTGGCCATGCGTGGCACTGAGAGGAAATTTCCTGAGGCTATAATAGGGATTCGGGTGATAGGGGTTGATAGAAACTCAGGAAGGTTCTATGGAACTTAACTGTAAAAAAACCCAAGACTTTAACAGCACAAGATCTGTTCTATGGATACTTTAAACCAATTTGATGAGAAGATCCCTGGCATAAAACATTACATGAACAGAGTTTCGAGACAGCTGAGTTCAGTTCCCAGGTCTGCCATGGACTCAGTGTGTGAACAATGGGCAAATCACTGGATCTCTCTGGGTACATCTATGCAGGGTTCAAAGCCCAGCAGCGTGGCTGTGGCTGGCTAGATCAGCTGACTCGAGCTCACGAGGCTTGGGCTGTGGGGCTAAAAATCGCTGTGCAGACATTCAGGCTCAGGTTGGAGCCCAAGCTCCGAGACCTTCCCCGAGCCTGAACGTCACTCTACATAACAGTCTTTCAGCCCCGTGAGCCCAAGCCAGCTAATCCGGGCCAGATTTTATCCCTGTGTAGACATACCCTCTGCCTCTGCTCCCCATCTGTAACATGGAGATAATACTGTCTCCCAACCTTCCAGTCTTGGTGATTTAGACTGTGTGTGTTTTTGGGGCAGGGACTGTCTCTTATTGTAAGATCAGGGGGTCCTGATTTTGGTTGGGGGAATTTAGGCAATGCCATAAGGCAAGCACTGATAAAAATTCTATAGACAGGGTGTAATTCTCCATTAAATGCTGTGGGACTCTTCCATGTAGCGAATCCGATTGTATATGCTCAGCTGTTTTGCTCTCAGAGTTGGCCATATGATAGTGTGGAGCCCTAGAGCAGCCATACTGTATGGATTCACAGTCTAGTACCAGAGACCAATCCAAAGCAGAAAAGTCCAACTTTTTCTTTGTCCTCAACAAAAGAAGAACCTCTGTTCTGGGAACCTCTGGGCACAGTGAGCAAACCAGACACTCAAGCAGGCATACAGGAAAGCAATCAAAATCGACTGGAAGAATTTCTTCTTTCTGGAAGAGCATAAACCAGTAACAGAGTGTAAACAGTGCTCCATGTGTAACTTGTAAAGCAGAACTAAAAGATCAGTTCCCAGCAGGCCCTTGAGAGCGGCTGGCCACTGAGGTTTTTTTGTTTGTGTTGGTTTAATCTTTTGTGTCTCCTGTCCTGTTCTGAACCACAAAGGGAAGTCTTAAAGCTTGGATGGACTTCCTAAGTGGTGGCTGAATAATGGAATAGAGCATTAACCTTATCCCGGCTGGCTTTGAATCTGGTTTGACAGTGGTCCCTTTTGAAAGCATGCCGGTAGGGAACGGGACTTGGCAGACCTGAGTTCTGGACCTGGCTCTAACACTGTTTGACCTTGGGCAATTTAGTGGGTGTTGGTCCTTCTTTGAGCAGGGGGTTGGACTAGATGACCTCCTGAGTTCCCTTCCAACCCTGATCTTCTATGATTCTTTGATTCTATGATTTCCTCTCCTACTATTTGTCTGTCTTGTCTATTTTAGATGGTGAGTAAAGATGGTCAAAAAGGTGTGTGTGGGGGTGTGATTTAAATCAAAATTACTTTGGAACAATACAAACTTTCTGTGAATTTTTGTATTTTTCCCCGGTCTTTCATCAAAATGAAAAGAGCTTTGTTTTGATTCAGACTGAAAAATGTTGTTTTTCCTGATTCTCTTCTACTAGTGGAAAAATAGGGGCATGGACCCACTCCGCTCCCCAAAACCCTGAACTTATTTCAGGTTGAATTTAATTTCAATATTTTTGGTTTTGGTGAAAATAAAAAAAAAAATTCTCAATTTTTCACAGAAAATACTGAACCATTTCCCCGCCAGCCTCACGGTAGGGCTTGTTGACACCTCCGGTGCTGCTGACGCACTTAGTGAAGATGCTACGTAGGCAGATACTCTACCTCCCCGAGAGGGGGGAGAAGCCCTCCTATCTACATAGCACTGTCTACACTGGGGGTTAGGTTGGTATAACAGGGATACCCCTGAGCGACATAGTTATACCCACATAAGTCTGTAGTGTAGACCAAGCCATGGTCTCTTTTAAAATGTCTTACTCTGTATATACAATATATGGAGATATACCTATCTCCTAGAGCTGGAAGGGACCCCGAAAGGTCATTGAGTCCAGCCCCCTGCCTTCACTAGCAGGAGTAAGTACTGATTTTGCCCCAGATCCCTAAGTAGCCTCTGAAGGATTGAACTCACAACCCTGGGTTTAGCAGGCTAATGCTCAAACCACTGAGCTATCCCTCCCTCCAATGCCTGGCACAACAGTGTTCTGCACATTTTTCCCAGGGGGTGCTCCACCCCTCTCTGCCCCAAGGCCCTGCCCCCTGCTCCGCCCTTTCCCCTGAGGCCCTGCCCTTTCTCCACCTCTTCCTGCCCCCACTCTGCCCCTCCCCTGAGGCTTGCTGCCCGCCCACCGCTCGCTGCCCTTCCCTGAGCGCCTCCTGCCAGCTGCCAAACAGCTGATTGGCGGCCCTGCTGAACAGCTGGGGCTGGTGAGTGCTGAACCTCCCCGCCCCTTTTTTCCCCCCTGTGGATGCTTGAGCTGCAAAGCACCCCCGGAGTCAGCGCCTATGGGGCAGTGGTGGCAGTTGCTTCCTCTAGGTGTTACTGTAATGCAAGGGCGTAACATAACGCCGGAGCAACATTTTGGCTTTCCTCTGATTCCAAAGAACAGCACTGTGTTTTTATGGACGTCTCACCTTGCAAACAAGGCTGAAAAAGAAAACAACTGTCTATTGTTTTGTGATTAAAATAAACCCTCTGTTGTTGCTGCTGTTGTTGTTCTATTTTGGAGTTCTAAATGGAGCAAGTGACAAGGAAAATTCCAGCCCCCCCTGGAAGATTTGGGTAATTAAGACTGTGACACCCTTTATTTCCTTTTACCAATCTCCCAGACAACACCCCATATCAAGAGGTAAATATATTTATCCAGGTACCAGCACTCATCCAGCACACAGCCCTGCCCCTGGAACAAAGGAATTTGTACCAATTTGTTAAGGAACTATTAGCATTGATACTTTTCCCTGTCAAGCATTGTACTGTCAATGCTATGTTAACAGCTTTGGAAATCCCCCCTCCTCCGCCTCCCCACCTGCTATAGGATCACTACCTGCCTAAGGCAAACCATAAACTTCAAGGGATTTGTAAAGACTTTCTTGGGCTCTGTCTGCCCTTATCACAACAGCCTTAATCGTCTTGTTCCTGACAAGATTGCACATGGGATTAAATGTTGGGAGTCAGCCGGCTGGCCCCATTAGACGCTCAGAAAGGTCATTTACCTTGTGGGCCACGGAAGGCAGCATTATGTGACAGATTGCAGCTGAAATCTAGAAGCACACTTATTTCCCCCCGCCCTTAAGCTGTCTGAGTGGCAGGAAGGAGAGAAAAGGGTAGCTCGTCTGCTGTTGGGAAGACGTAGCCACTGAAATACACTCCAAAAGGGAGCTCTCCGAGCCAACATGCTTTGGCATTCTTGCATTCATCGAGTAGTCTGGAACTGCGAAAAGGATGTGATAGGCTCTTACAGATAAGTAGTGAAACAATGAACCCTTCTCTGGGCTCAGACCTTTGGGATTCTAGCATACACAGGGCAGCTGAGCATGGGTTGTGTGGTGTGTGATAAGTTGCACGGCGGCTGTACTTTAGCAGTTTGCAGATTGTAATTCCACAAGCGCTTTACCCACACTAATTCAACCGTACCCCTGGAAGGTAGTGCTGATCTCCCAGCTCCGTTTTACTCTGTCGAACTACACTTGGAACTCAGGAGTCCTGACTCCCAGGTCCCCCGCTCTGACTGTGACACGCTTCGGCTGCAGGATTCCTGTAGAGCGTTGCTGGGATCAAATCCAGAAGCCCAATGGGAGTTTTGCCTACGTAAGGGCCGACTAACATCCTTACTCTGATTTCAGCATTTTGGCCCCTTTCATTCAGGATGTGGATTTTGTAAAATCCATGCGAAGCATTTACCTTGTCTGACATTTTGTCCTCATCCTAGCAAAGACGGGCCTGCCTATTTGAACTTGGAAATAAGCAAGATGTTCTCAACAGATCTCTTCTGCCTCTAGCTTCTATGTGCCCAAAGATGGAGGCAAGATATTCAGGACAGGGATTGTGTCTTCATGAGTGCTCATACCATGCTGAGCCCAATGGGGCTCCAATCCTGATTCAAAGCCTGTGGGCACTAGGGTGATATAAATATTAATAATAGAGGTCTCTGCATGGATGGTGGTGTAGAAATGTCTACTTCTTCCTTTCCATATGTGCAAGGCACTACTTCCCCGGCGTGGACGCTACACATCTCCCTATTGAGGCAATTCAGAAACATTTCCAGAAGCTAGAGTGATCATTGGGTAAAGTCCCACTGGGAGTTCTTCTTGATCCAGCGCAATTCAACATCTCTGTCCATGAGCTGGAAGAAAATCTAAAGTCACTTTTGGTAAAATTTGCAGATGACACATAAATTGGCGGAGTGGTAAATAACGCTGTCGGCATGTCACTTGTACAGACGGATCCTGATGGCTTGGTCAGGTGGGCTCATTTGAACAATATACACTTTAATACTGCCAAATCCAAGGTCCTACCTCTAAGAACAGAGAAGGTTGGTCCTGCTTACAAAATGAGACAGTATCCTGGAATGCAGTCAATGTGAAAAGGTCTTAGGGATAATAACAGATAACTTGCAACTGAACGTATTCCCAGTGCCATGCCATTGCTAAGGAGGACAACATGATCCCTGGATGCATAAGCTGGGGAAAATCAAATAGGAGTAGGAGGTGGTATTGCTTCCTGTACAGGACATTCATCAGACTTTATTAGAACACTCTGTTCAGTTCTGATGTCCACACGTCCAAAAGGATGTGGAAAAAATTGGAAGTGGTTCGGAAAAGAGCTACAAGAACGCTCTGAGGTCTGGAAAACCCACTTTATAGAGAGAGGCTTACGCTCAGTCTATTTAGTTTATCCAAGAGAAGGTTAAGAGGTGATTTGATTGTGGTCTACAACCGTGGTTCTCAACCAGGGTACGTGTGCCCCTGGGGAAACACAGAGTGGCAGAGCTCTTCCAGGGGGCACATCAACTCATCTAGAGATTTGCCTAGTTTTACAACAGGCGACAGAAAAAGCATTAGCGAAGTCAGTACAAACTAAAATTTCATACAGACAATGACTTGTTTACACTGCTCTATATATTATACATTGAAATGTAAGTAGAATATTTATATGCCAATTTATTTTAGAATTCTATGGTAAAAATGGGAGAGTCAGCAATTTTTCAGTGATAGAGTTCTGGGACACGTTTGTATTTTTATGTTTGCTTTTGTAAGCAAGTAGATTTTAAGTGAGTTGAAACTTGGGGGTACACAAGACAAATCAGATTCCTGAAAGGGGTACAATAGTCTGGAACGATTGAGAGCCACTGGTCTACAAGTACATATATGTGGAAAACACTTCTGATAGTAGAGAGTCCTTAATCTAGCAGAAGAAGGTATAACAAGTTCCAGTGGCTGGATGATGAAGCTAGACAAATTCAGACTGGAAATAAGATGCAAATATTTTAATGATGAGGGTAACTGGAATGACTCTCGTAGGAACATGGGGATTCCCCATCACTTTAAGTCTGTACACTCAGGACTGGATGTCTTTCTAAAAGATATACTATAGCTTAAAGAGAAAGTAGGGCTTAGTGCAGAAATGACTTGGGGCTTGTCTACACCAACATTTAGTTTGCAGCAAGCTGGGGTGTGAATCTGCCCGCACTAGCCTGCCGTGCAGTGTCTGTGTGGACCCTGCTGATTCTCACTAACAATTCCCCAGTGTGCTTTGATCTAGTCCTGTTTCAAAGCGGGGTAGATCAAAGCACACTAGGGAACAGTTAATGCACGGTAGCCAGGGTCCACATGGATAGTTAGTGTGGGGCAGATTCACACCCCAGCTTGCTGCGAACTAAATGTTTGTGTGGAAAAGCCCTTGAAGAGGTTCTCTGGGCTGTGTTCAAGAGGGCAGATAAGATGATTGTAATAGTCCCCTCTGGTCTTAAAATCTATGAGTCTCAGTTTTCCCGAGACAGTCCTTTGTTTATATACACCATGTCCTGGTGTTCCAGGAACTTCTCTCAGGGTACCTGAAATGTCCCTGTTTTCATCCATCTAAATGTTGGGTTGTTTTGGTATTTTTTTTAAACGTTTGTGGTAGAGAGGAGAATTTTCTCCAGGAGAATTTTCTCCAGTTCTTTCTTTCCAGGAACTAACATCCACAAAGGAAGGAACAGACGGTGTGACGAGCAGTGTGTGAAGTGAAGAGAAAAGTCAGGTGAGCACAGGACACTGAGAGCTGAGTGTTAAGACTTGTTCAGTGTTTTCAGGTAACCTCTTTCAGATCCTTAATTTACTGGAAAAAAAAAATCCTGCATTCCAAGAAATATGCCTATGTAACTGTTGAGTCAGAAGATGGCAGTCGCGACACCAGCACACACCTGTATTTATGAAAGCGTGGGGGTTCTTTTTTGTATAAGTATCATCACAAGGATCCAGGAGTTTGGTTTTGAAAATATGGTCAACGTATTGTCGGGGTAATATCGGGGCCAGATCCTCGGCTGCTGTATATCAGAATATCTCCAGTGAGGTCATTTTACACCAGCTGGGAGTCTTGCTCATAGAGGCGGCTATCGCAAAGCCGAGCTCCCTGCGTGCATGGGCTGCTGATTCGTGGCAAGAAGGGCTTCTGTCCATTTCCTTGTGCGTAGGTGTCCACATGACAAAAGTATCAGAGGGGTAGCCGTGTTAGTCTGGATCTGTAAAAAGCGACCAAGAGTCCTGTGGCACCTTATAGACTAACAGATGTATTGGAGCATGAGCTTTCATGGGTGAATACATGCATCTGATGAAGTGAATATTCACCCACGAAAGCTTATGCTCCGATACGTCTGTTAGTCTATAAGGTGCCACAGGACTGTGTCGCTTTTCACATTACAAAAGTCACCATTGTGGCTGCACTATTGACCACTCTTAGTTGGCCGTTTCCGAACGGCCATGGACAGGATGAGGCAAGGAGCGTGAGGTCCTCCTGTCTTTTGAGATACCCCCCTGGGTGGAAGGGAAGGACCCGAGATCCTGCTCCGCAAAGGTATTGAGGTATCGCAGCCTGAGTCTCTGAAAAGAAATGCAGCATTTTGCAACTTCTCGTTCTCTGTTGATCCCTGGTCCATAGACACTTCTTAAAAGCTGATCAGTGAGGAAGGAGGTAGGTGCCTGCTCTGGCACCACTGAAGTCACTGAGAGTTACACCACTAAGCTCAGTGGGTGCCGGATCAAGCCCCGGAAACGCGTGCGTGCTGCAGTGATGGGTACAAGAGAAAGGCCTCAAATAGATGAACAGATATTTCCTGACAGTTAATGACCAACTCGGGAAGCTGAGGGCTCAAGGGCCCTTAACCCAGGAACTCATTAAATGCCAGACCCATTAACTGTCATTATTGCTCTTATAAACTGTGGAACTAGAGAAATGTTCAGAGAAATAAAGACCTTTTTAAAGAGTTGGGGAAGTTAAAGGTTGAACTGCACGTTGCTGTCTGTTTGCTTCTAATGACAAGGCTGGGGTCCGGTTGTGCCATTACCCCAGAGTCAATCCGGAGTCACTCCATTAAAGTCCACTCCGCACTGAGGCTGATATAACTGAGGCCAGAATCTGGTCCCAGGACCCTAACCAAAAAGAACCCAGAACTTCATTTCCAGCATTCCACAAGGGCTGCAGAGGTCCCTTAGTGTAATGTAGATTGTTGATTATGAAATGTACATGAGCTCCACAAAGGCGCACATTTATTTTAAATGAAATATTTGGTAATGCCGTCAGGAAAGACACTTTAGCATATTCTCTTTGGTTTGCAAGGCTTATTTATTTACAGGAGAGACGCAAATTGCTCGATTATTTCCCCCCCCCTCCTTGCCACAGCGTGCAGTATTTGAAGATTAATGGAGGAATAATTGTAGTTAGGACCTCGACAAATAGGCTCTAATTTTCCTTTTTTCTTAATTTGCTTCCACTCCATCGTCAATCCACTGACGTCAGGTTTGGACGAAGGTCAGAGAGAAGAATCTAGGTCTATGTGTAGCAACTTTCTCAATAGCAGTCCAGATCCTCCGCTGCTATAAAGTGGTGTAGCTCTACACAGACTTCAGTGGAGCTATGGGGATTGGCCCCCGCTGGGGATCTAGCCCTATTGGTTCCAACGGAGCTCCAGTGAT
This sequence comes from Trachemys scripta elegans, assembly GCF_013100865.1. NCBI lineage: Eukaryota > Metazoa > Chordata > Testudines > Emydidae > Trachemys > Trachemys scripta. Next base: position 136,133,618 of record NC_048302.1, read on the forward strand.
TTATACCAGCTAATATCATTGCATCAGTTCCTAAGAGACTCGGATCAGATTCTTTTCTCCGTTGCAATGGTGTAAAGCCAAAACTCATCTGTTCATCTTAAAAGTGTTTCACTGGTGTGAATCCAAATTAACACTAGTGACTTCAAGGGGGAGTTAATCTGGGGTTACTCTAAGGTAAATGAGAGCATGACAGTGGCCCATACATTTCATGGGTGTCTTTGCCTAAGACAGTCCATGGCATAGCCCAGAACTGGGGCCCGACTTCCCCCTTTCATTGACAGTGGGGTAGATCCAGGGTAACTTCACTGTATTCGGCGGAGAGATACCAGGGGAAAAACACTGAGTCTGGACTCAGGCACCAAGCCACAATGGGTGTGCAGCCATGAGACCCCTCCTAAGGCAGTGCCATCTTCTGAAGCAGCCCTGTAACTGTGGGCTGGCCAGGTAGACGCATATTGGTCCCAAACCTCAGCTGCTGTAAATCGGTGTCACTCCATTGAAGTCAATGTAGCTAGGCTAACTCTCAGCTGAAGCCTGGAAATGCAGGGAAATGCTCTTTCCTACAGTGCGGTAGCTTGGGGTGATTATTGTTTTTGCTCTGGCGGTGCCTAGGAGCCCCGTTTGTGTGCGGCGCTGCATGTACACATCGTAAGAGGTAGCCCCTGGCTCAAAGAGCTCACCGCTTTACAAAGGGGAAGTGATTTGCCCACGGTCACGCAGCAGGTTGGGGCCAGAGCTGAGAACAAAACCTTGGTTCCCTGGTTCCCACCGCAGGTCCCTCTCTCCGATAGGCCTGGTCTCCATGAAAAACAATGCTGCTCCAAACTGGTTCCCCATTCCTCTTCATGATGTAAGTCCTCCTCCTCCGCACCAAGCAGACACTCTTTCCCCAGACCAATAATCATTGCTGTAGTCTCGCTCCGAGGCTGTCCTCTACAGTGCCGCAGGTGGGAGACACTGGAACTTTCAGCCACTGGCTTGTTTAGTTACCAGAGAGAAGCGTCTATCCTTTGTGTCTGCCAGCTGACTGACGAGACACTCAAGCAGGCTCCACCAAATAGCTGTGGTTTTTCCTGCCCAGGGCAACTCCAGGTCAGCGAAACAGGCTTCATCTTATTTTTCTTTCCCATGAAGCTTCTTAGATGTAACATCAAGTTGTAAGTGCAGTTATAGTCAGAGATGTGACTGTGAAAACAGCTTTCTCACCAGTGCTGCCCTTCCCTTTCTGTCCTCGAGTTGGGTCTGGTTACTGCTTTGACATGAACAAGATCTTGTTCTCATCACCCCATCTGGCTGGCATACATACAGAAGAACGAGCATGCATCAGTGTCATCACAATGGTCAGCTTGGACCAAGTGGAACATTGCATGCTGGGGTGAGACGATATTGTGTTCCACTTCATGCCAATTGGAAATGGACTTTGGGTCACTAACTGGTTAAAAGACAGGAAACGGTAGGAATAAATGGTTAGTTTTCAGAATGGAGAGAGGTAAATAGTGGCGTCCCCCAGGGGTCTGTATTGGGACCTGTGCTGTTCAACATATTCATAAATGATTTGGAAAAAGGGGTAAACAGTGAGGTGGCAAAGTTTGCAGATGATACAAAACTATTGAAGATAGTTAAGTCCAAAGCTGACTGTGAAGAGCTACAAAGGGACCTCACAAAACTGGCAACAAAATGGCAGATGAAATTCAATGTTGACAAATGCAAAGAAATGCACATTGGAAAACATAATCCCAGCTATCCACACAAAATGATGAGATCCCAATTTGCTGTTACCACTCAAGAAAGAGATCTTGGAGTCATTGTGGATAGTTCTCTGAAAATATCTGCTCAGTGTGCAGTGGCAGTCAAAAAAGCTAACAATGTTAGGAACCATTAGGAAAGGGATAGATAATGAAACAGAAAATACCATAATGCCTCTATATAAATCCATGGTACACCTGCACCTTGAACACTGTGTGCAGTTCTGGTTGCCCCATCTCTGAAAAGATATTAGAATTGAAAAAGGTTCAGAGAACGGCAACAAAAATGATTAGGGGTATGGAACAGTTTGTGTATAAGGAGAGATTAAAAAGACTGACTGTTCATCTTAGAATCATAGAATATCAGGGTTGGAAGAGATCTCAGGAGGTCATCTAGTCCAACCCCCTGCTCAAAGCAGGACCAATCCCCAACTAAATCATCCCAGCCAGGGCTTTGTCAAGCCTGACCTTCAAAACCTCTGTGGAAGGAGATTCCACCACCTCCCTAGGTAACCCATTCTAGTGCTTCACCGCCCTCCTAGTAAAAAAGTTTTTCCTAATATCCAACCTAAACCTCCCCCACTGCAACTTGAGACCGTTACTCCTTGTTCTATCATCTAGTACCATTGAGAACAGTCTAGATCCATCCTCTTTGGAACCCCCTTTCAGGTAGTTGAAAGCAGCTATCAAATCCCCCCACATTCTTCTCTTCTGCAGACTAAATAATCCCAGTTCCCTCAGCCTCTCCTCATAAATCATGTTCTCCAGCTCCCTAATCATTTTGTTGCCCTCCGCTGGACTCTTTCCAATTTTTCCACTTCCTTCTTGTAGTGTGGGGCCCAAAACTGGACACAGTACTCCAGATGAGGCCTCACCAATGCCGAATAGAGGGGAATGATCATGTCCCTCAATCTGCTGGCAATGTCCCTACTTATACAGCCCAAAATGCCGTTAGCCTTCTTGGCAACAAGAGCACACTGTTGACTCATATCCAGCTTCTCGTCCACCATAACCACTAGTTCCTTTTCTGCAGAACTGCTGCCTAGCCACTCGGTCCCTAGTCTGTAGCAGTGCATGGGATTCTTCCATCCTAAGTGCAGGACTCTGCACTTGTCCTTGTTGAACCTCATCAGATTTCTTTTGGCCCAATCCTCTAATTTGTCTAGGTCCCTCTGTATCCTATCCCTACCCTCCAGCGTATCTACCACTCCTCGCAGTTTAGTGTCATCTGCAAACTTGCTGAGGGTGCAATCCACACCATCCTCCAGATCATTAATGAAGATATTGAACAAAACCGGCCCTTGGGGCACTCTGCTTGATACCGGCTGCCAACTAGACATGGAGCCATTGATCACTACCCGTTGAGCCCAATGATCTAGCCAGCTTTCTATCCACCTTGTAGTCCATTCATCCAGCCCATACTTCTTTTACTTGCTGGCAAGAAAAGAGACGGCCAAGGGGGGATATAATAGAGGTCTATAAAATCATGAATGGTGTGGACAAAGTGAATAAGGAAGTGTTATTTACTCCTTCACATAACAGAAGAACCAGGGGTCACCCAATGCAATTAATAGGCAGGAGGTTTAAAATAAACACGAGGAAGTACTTCACACGTTGCACAGCTGACCTTGTTGCCAGAGGATGTTGTGAAGGCCAAAAGCATCACTGGGTTCAAAAAAGAATCAGATAAGTTCATGGAGGGTAGGTCCATCAATGGCTATTAGCCAAGAGAGTCGGGGATGCAACCCCATGCTCTGGGTGACCCTAGCCTCTGACTGCCAGAAATTGGGAGTGGATGACAGGGGATGGATCACTTGATAATTGCCCTGTTCTGTTCATTCCCTCTGATTCCCTTGGCATCATTCACAGTTGTAAGACAGGATACTGGGCTACATGGACCACTGGTCTGAGCCCGAATGGCCATTCTTATCTCCTTACGCCCTCACCATATACTTAAAAGAGCTGGAAAGCTTTTGTTCGCCCTACTTGCTTCCAATGTATCATCAGAAAATGGGTTAGAAGCGTCCCAGTCATGCAGATGCTTCTGAAAATGTTGACCTTAGTGTTCTGGTGTCTGGCAGTGATGTCAGGATCACAGCTACAAGAAGAGTAGGAAGCACTGTTTGGCATTCGGGCATCTTGGCGATAGCCTCTAATTCACTGGGCCTGGCACTCGCCACTTGAATTTATTAGCTTGTGTGTATTCCCCCCCCCCCACATGGAATACAGATGAACCCTAGCAAGGGCATGAGATTTATAAACAGGAAGGAATTTTCCCTCCCTGAGCATGGGTTAGGGGAGTTGCTGTGGTTCACATAAGAGAGGCCCAGGGGATCTGATGTGCCAAGCTGTGGTTACTGAGAAGTTGATTAGATGGGACGGTGGCAAACCACAAGATTAAAAGAAAAAACAATCCCAAAAGGAAATGAAATGGAAAGACGTGGGAGGCTGCGCTGCTTGGAAATGAGATTCAAGTCGCGTGGTTTGTTCCTGCCTTCCCTAAGCTCTGTATGCAGCACACACCAAACGGTTAATCAGATCTCAAGAAGTGTTAGGGAATAGCAGGCTGCTCCCAAGATTACGGACCAGCCAATGAAAGAGGCCTTCATCCTGGGAAACGAGGAGCTGCACAGATCCTGGACTGCTGATGCTGTCTGATGCCTATTTATTGTATACTAGCTACGGTACTTGTCTGGCCCTCATCGCCGTCCATCAGAGCACCTCACAGTCACAAATGCATTTATCCCCACAACACCTCCATGAGGCAGGGAAGTGCAATTATTCTCTTTGTACAGGCGAGGCAGTGAGAGACCACAGGGGATCCATGGAGGAGTCCGGAACGGAATGCAGGTCTCCTAAGTCCTAGGGCAGTGCTGTAACCACGGGGCCAGCCTTCTCCATACCGTTTGTTCTGTGGTCCAAAATACATTTCACCCCCTGTCTCCGCGCCCTGCCAGAAGTTGAGACTGGCCAACAGGCGAGGGGGGCACTCGATAAATTGCTCTGCTCTGTTCACGCCCTCTGAAGCATCTGGCACAGGCCACTGTTGGAAGACAGGGTACTGTTGACCATTGGTCTGACCCAGCACGGCAGTTCCTATGTTCTTAACGTAACCCCTGCTGAAACGCCATCCATGGCAGTGTCATTTCAATAGGGATGGTTCTAGCCTCTTGGTTTTACAGTGTATCGACTCCTGTATTTAATGTCTGCAGTCCCTATTACAAGGTGCTGTACCAGTCCAGGCTGCTGTGTGTCAAGCTTCTGGGAGAGGTCGCCCCGTCCTCTCATCGAGTTGAGGAGGCTGGGGGTCAGGGGTGGAGACCCACCTGGTGTGAGTGAGACAGACAATTTGTGCGTGAGCTTGCAAAGGAGAATGTCTGTCTGATTGTGCCCCTGTGTGAGTGCTTGTGCCCCTGTGCGAGACAGAGAGAGCTTGTCTGCGAGTGTGAGAACAAGCACGTATTGGCAGCGAGTGCGAGGTTCGTGTGCTGGCACTTCCCCTCACTTCTTAAAAACATTCTCAGCATCCATGATGTTCAAACAGGCCACAATCCCTGAAATATCGACCCGTCTTTAGGGCTGCAAGGCCTCTGAGCACTCGCAGGAGGTTTGTTCTGCTATCAGTGGCTGGGAATGAATTTTAAGCTGCTAGCAAAGTTTGGCGCAGCTGATGGTCTGCGCTGCTCAGGATGCTTCTAGGACTGGAAGAGCATCAAGGAGTCACAGGTCAAGACCCAGGTCCTTGGCGAGCGCCGTGTCTCTGAGAATTGCACCATGCCTGCTCTGACTTGAGCTGTAAGCAGGGATTTGATAGGTTCTTAACACACTCAATTTAAGAAATCCACCAACCTTCCCCCTCCTCGCATGGAAGTGGTGTTATTTGACTTTGTTCAAATCAGGACTGGGCTGAAAATGACTCCACCAACCTACAGTGGGGGTAATTAACCACTGGAACAATTTACTAAAGGTCGTGGTGGATTCTCCATCGGGGCAATTTTCAAACCACGATTGGATGTTTTTCTAAAAGCTCTGCTCTAGTGCAAACTGCATTATTTTTGGGAAGTCCTGTGGCCTGTGTTAAACGGGAGGTCAGACTAGATGGTTCCTTCTGGCCCTGGAATCTATGAATCTATATTAACCGATGAAACGCAAGAGGGAATTCGTAGTTCAGGCTGCACGGTGCCATTATGGGCCACTTTTTTGAATGACACCAAATCCTGCAACCTCAGCCTGGGGAAAGCTCCTATTGACTTCAGTGGGAGTCTTTTCTGAGTGAGGATTGCAGGACTGGTGGTGAAGCACTGGAATGGGTTCCGTAGGGAGGTGGTGGAATCTGCATTCTTAGAGGGTTTTAAGGCCCAGCTTGACAAAGCCCTGGTGGGATGATTTAGTTGGGGTTGGTCCTGCTTTGAGCAGGGGATTGGGCTAGATGACCTCCTGAGGTCTCTTCCAACCTAATCTTCTATGATGACTGGGGCCCACTGTGAAGCAGTGTGATCAAGTGGATTAAGAACAGGACAAAAGTCCCTGCTCCAACTCCCATGGAAGCCAATGGGAGCCTACCTTTTGACTTCAGTGAGAGTTGGAGCCAACCCCTGTCAGCAGTCCCTGGGGCCTGATCATGCAACTCCTGTGGGGTGCGGAGGCCCCTTTACTCGAATTCACACCAGTGGCCTTGGGTTTTCACAGGGTTGGACTCCACGGGTCTAGTTCCGGCTAAAACGCCAACTCTCTCTGCGCCCCTGGGCAAGTCGCTTCGCCTCGCTTTGATTTGCTTGTAAAAGAGGGCTAATAAAACTGACTTACCTACCAGCAAGAGTTAATTGGAGCCTATTTCTTCCAGCCCTTTGAAGCCGCGCCGCGCCAGAGAAGCGGTGGGGTGTATTTACCAAGTGTGTGAGTTTTAAATACACGTCTAGTTTCAATTACAAATTGGAGTTCGACTCCCCTTTGACTAAATGGCACTAATTAGACATGTAAGGTAGGAAATAAATAGAGACAGCATTTCTCAGGCACACGTTGCCCTCACAGGCTGGACACCATCTAATTTCAGGGTTCTCTGGTTCTGAAAAGGCATTGACTAACATGTAATGAGCTGAGGACACTTTAACTTTTTATTTTTTTAAATGCTCCTTGATCTCCTGCTTCTGCACAGGGACAAGATGCCAGGAAAAGAGTGGCAGATGAGATTTAGGCTTATTTTTTTATGCTTACATTAAATAATAGGTCACACTTTTTTTCTTATGCAGCATTTTTCGTCCATAAATCTCAAAGCACTTTTCAGAGGTGGGTACAATGTTATCCCTATTTTACAAACAGAAACGAAGGGAGACAGCGAGGTTATTACCCCAGAGTTTAGCTTAATTCTGACATGCCTGAGGTCAAGCAAATTAGGCCTTATCTATATGAGAAAGTTGTACTAGTTTAGCTTTTAGTTTTTTAAACCAATTTAGTAAAACAGCTGCAAATCCCATTGTGGGCACTGTCTTCTTTTGGTATAGCTTAAGGCAGTTCCTAATTGATTCTGGCTTATTTCAATTTAGCTTAAATTGAAATAGGAGCATACACACAGTCTTTTGCACTGGTTTAACTAAATTGGGATAAAAATCAGATCCAATCAGTGCATCTCTGCATGTAGATAATCCCTTGGTAGCAGAATCAGGACTAGGACTCAGGGGTCCTGTAGCCCAGTACCCTGCTCCCATCAGTAGACACACACTGGACCTAATTCACCATTGACTTCAGTGGAGTTACTCCTGATTTTCACTGCTTTGAGACTAGCATCAATCCACTTTGGACCCTATTCTGATCTCATTTACTCCACTGAGAGTCTGGAGTTACTCCACTGAACTCAGTGGAGCATGCTAGATGTATAGAGGTGTAACAGACAGCAGAATCAGGCCCATTGTTTCCATGGAACCTTGGGTCCCCAAGTTTAAAGTTTGGGCAGATGCTCTTGGATTTGGTGATATCTAATGGGAATTTTTCCACCCTTCATTCTAGCTAGTGAGGAGATAAACTCAATAATCTCAGAGTCTCATTAAGTTCCTGAGAAGTATCTGAAAGTTTGCATGTTTATATGAGCAAATGCAGAGCTGGCCAAAATTGTTTGAACATCAATGAAATTTCAAAAAGAATAGAAAGTGGGAAAATGTTAATGAATTTTTAACCAAAAAAAAAGGAGTCCCCTTGTTTTTAGAGCAACTGTGAATTGGTTGATTTTTTTTTTTTAATTTAAAAAACTTTCCAAATTTTGAAAATTGTATTTCCCGACCCCAATTCTCTTGCTGTCTCTTTTCCTCCTCTTGCCCATAATCAAAAATGTTGGCATTTGGGCTTGTGTCAAATAAGCTCAGAGTCTTATTCAGAATATTGGAAGCTCTTGAATCTGCCAAACCAGGCTAAAAATACCATGACAGCAAATCTTTTCCTGAGATTTCTGCCTTAAATTCCCATCCTGTAATACTGAGAGAACAACCTTTCCCGTGGTAGCACTTCTGGAAGCCAGAGTGAGGGGAAAAATGGACTTGACAGCTTCTTTTTTAAGATGATGATAAAATGTGATGGTCTAAGAACCTTTTTTCCCCTCTCAAAACCATTCACTTATGACTTTAGCACTGTTCATAGAATGAGATGATAGCTGTGACAGATTGTGGGGGATTGACCTCTGTGTCAAATTGTGAGTTCCATTGTGGTTTCTGAACACCATTTGTGATTGTAACCTTCCTTGTGGACTAGAGCATCTATTTCCATAGTGGGACTTCATACCTAGTAGACAGACTGTCTGAGAAGCTGTGATGGGGGAATCAACATTGCATGTCTCTGCAGAGATGTAATGCTTGAAATGTTGACATTCAGAAATAAGGTCATTGTAGTAAAGAAAGGCCAGCTTCTCACACTGCTCTGCAATTTCCTCAGTATTCATACCTCTCACTTTCATAAAGAAACCAAATTGACTACTGATGTCGTTGTATGCCTTGCCTCGTCTGGTTAAACCATAAATCAATGAGTTAATGATTGGTAAGTATATTTCAACCAGGAATTTTTTTTTGGCTTCCTTGAAGGACAGCGTCACTTGCAGCTCCTTCAAAGTGAGGTATGCGATGAGCTTCATTCTTTCACACGTCTATTGCTGTTACTGTAATCAGCCGTCGGAGCTTGTGCTGTTGCCTTGCATTCATATTCATCAAACTGATCTCAAGTCTTGTATATATGATTCAAAGACAGGATGATGTTGACAACAATGGACAGGTTTGCGTCTTTTTGTACAGTCTTGCCTGTTTCACTGAAATGGATGAGACTATCATTCCAAAGAATGGTCAAAAATACTGTCTCCAGCTTGTCCATTTTTTTTTAACTGAGAACTTGAACATCATGATCTCTTGTCTGATCATTATAATTGGGCAGAAAATCAAGATCAGCTTGAATCCTTTCATAGCCATCACACACAGCCTTGATTGCATCAACAGGAGCTGACAAGGGCTTCACAACCTTGTGATCTGTGCCTAAAGAAGAATCCAACACATCCCAGTGATGGGTAGACGAAGCAAACCATGTGTACGCTGTTTGCACAAAGTCAAAAGTATGACACAACTTGCCTGCTGCATTCAGCAGCTTTGACACCACTAGGTTCAAGGAATGTCCTATACAGGGAACCTATACAACAAATTCATTCATTTCTTTTAGTCTTACTGGCAAACCTGAGTAATGTCTTGCCACATATGATGCATTAAGTGGCCATGGCAATCTGATAAAGAAATACCTTTCTCTTGCAAGAATTTCACTACCACGTCCACAAGATACTCAGCTCCATGACCATGAATGAGGATCAATTCCAGAAATTGTTGCTGCCGATTGCACAGGAGAAGTCAACTGATTGACACGGCACATATCTGGAGTGGAGTCCAGACTGAATGAATAATACTTTGCTTTTCTTAGGAGCCGAGTAGCTCCAAAGTGCCCATATAATTTTCATCGTATTGTGATCCTAGGAGCCGATTGTCTCCTTGGAATGCCAGACCTCTTTATGCCAAGAATTTCACAGCTGCAATCATTCTTTTCAACATGTCCTACTGCCAGGGAAGTTGTTCATGGTTGAATTGTTCTGCTAATTCTGAGTCAATACGACCAGCTTCCCTTTGGCGATTGCAGTATATTAATATACCGTTTCAATGCTTGGGACCACTTTCATGTTCAGAAATAGGACTAGCTGCATGCTTCCACTCCTTAAAACCAGCTGTACTGAATGCCAAATCTGTAGCAGAAAATAATTGGCACACAAAGCAGTAGAGTGATCCTGGTGATGAAGAATATAACAGCCATTCACGATTTACGCAGTTCACACTTGAAAGCAGCTTGCGTTAAGTACCTTTTTTTTTTGTTTTTCATCAGCAATTTGATAAATGCAGGTAGGCTGACTAAAAATCACAGTCCTGATCTGACAGGTTGAAGGACTTTTACGAATCCAGTAGGAATGGAACGCATTGCTCCTAGGATCCCATAAAGCAGGAAGTGCTTATTGCTTGGTTATTCCTGTAGCTTCGTTTTCTTCACTGGCCACTGCCGTTGTCCTGTGCATTCCATCTCTATGAGGAGAAGCAGTCGATGCTTCTTTATCAGCCAGAACCCCTTCTCTTTCACACTGCCTCTGTGCAAGCGTAGCACTAGGAGATGATGTGGCCGATTGTCCAGGAAAAAACAAAATCCATTTCAGTAGCCTTCGAAGCTGCTCTTTCTCTTCTGCTACTGTTTTTCTTTTGACAGCTCCTCTTGCATATAAACTTCTCATTGCATGATCTGAACCTTGATAAAACTTTTTTACACGTTGCTGGGACTCCCTTTTGGTGGGGGTGTGGAACCTGGGCATATGGCCAGTTTGCCCAGGCCTTAAGACATCACTGCTCTGCCCTACCAGAACAATGGGTTTTCTACTGGGAAGGCCACTGATTTGGAGTGTGTGTCAGGTGAGGAGGAAGAGGAGGGAGGAAGGCTGGAGCCTAGACCTCCTGCAGTACCCGGGGGAACAGTGGACAGAATGAGGAAGCCCCGGTTTTGCAGATCCAAGGGGTTTGTGTAGATTCGTAGATTTGATTTTTTTTATAGCAAAACAAGACAATTATGATCATAGTTCACGCAGTTTCAGATATTCTGGACTTTGGAGAGCGTAGCTATTAAGTTAGCTTAATTCTGAGCCTAGAGGTTTTGGCCACACTAACACTGACACAGTCACTGTTTCAACATATCCTGAAACACCAAGGAAAGTTCTGCCTGATACCCAAATGGGACAGACAAGCAATCGAGAGGCCGTTGGGCAAAATTCAGGGCTGCCACTGTTTACTTCTGCTCTCCTGAGCTACAGGTACCATGGACAGCGATAGGTAGGGGTGAGCTTCACCCCACTTTTCCTGGGCGCAAGCATATCACTCAGGCTATATAGGGTGTAATCCTCCTAATCCCTAGGAAAGTGCAAAGAAAATAGCAGCATCTATTTTCATGGTGAGGTCACAATGTTTTCTCTGCCGGCTAGTTTCACAGTGCTGCCAGGCTTGGTGGTTTGCCCAGCCCCGTGACTGATACTGAGAGCGCTCTTCTCAGGAGTTGCTCCCCCAGACCAGCTCTTTGTATAGGGGATCCCTTCAGAGCAGCTCCTGCTCTCTGCGGTGGATCCTACCCCTCCCCGGAAAGGAGGAGGAAGGGCAGGTTGAGAACCCCTCCTTCTGATACCACGTACAAGGAGCAGCATTAGGAGAGATTGTCTTTGCTTGAGCCGGTGTACTCAATGTTCTTCCAGGGGAAGTGGGCTTCCAACATGGTCTCTACACAAGTCAGCGGCACAAATGTTATGGTCATGCCCTGAAGGTTTATATGGCAGTGCAAGTATTTCGAAAACAAGGCTAGGTGGACTGGCAACGGGAGAAGGCCCTTGACGTGCGAGGCATTGCTGAAACATGGTGGAAGAACCGTCAGTCGATGCTGGTTATAATCTGCGCAAGGAGGGCAGCCTTAGGGCCTGGGGGGCGGGGGTAGCACTACACAGAAAAGATTTCAGAGGCTGCCAGGAGAGACACCGTCAGAGTGGCAAGGGCCACAGAGCTCGATCTGTAAGAACACAAATTCCAAGTTCTGAGGATACTTGTTGGGTTATGCTACCGGCCTCCTGATCAGGAAATAGACACCGAGTGCACAATATGGAGGGAGAGCAAAGTGGCAGCGAGGTCTAATAAAGGAGTAATAATAGATGACTTCGGCAAACTGGTCAAATGTCACATTGGGATCAGGTTTAGAGAAGCAGGGCCATGTCCTCATGGTATAAACTGGCATCACTCCAGTGAGCTCAGTGGAAGCCACAGTGATTTACACAGCTGGGGATCTGGCCCAATGACTTCAATGGAAGCTACATTGTCTTACACTGGTGGGGGATCTAGAGAACATGAACAGCCAGACTGGGTCAGACCAAAGGTCCATCTAGCCCAGTATCCTGTCTGCTGACAGGGACCAATGCCAGGTGCCCCAGAGGGAATGAACAGAACAGGGAATCACCAAGTGATCCATCCCCTCTCGCTCATTCCCAGTCTCTGGCAAACAGAGGCTACGGACACCATTCCTGCCCATTATGGCTAATAACCATTGCTGGACCTATCCTCCATGAATTTATCTAGTTCTTTTTTGAACTCTCTTTATAATTTTGGCTTCACAACATCCTCTGGCAAGGAGTTCCACAGGTTGACTGCGCGTTGTATGAAGAAACACTTCTTTTTGTTTGTTTTAAACTTGCTGTCTATTAATTTCATTTGGTGACCCCTAGTTCTTGTGTTGTGAAAAGGCATAAATAACACTTGCTTGACACCCTGAACAATTGCTTCTTGGACGGTTAGGCCCAGAGCACAGAAGACGGGAGGACACTTTGCCTCCCTAAGGAAGCAAGCAGAAATAAAAGCCCCAGTGGGCTGGGTAATGCATTGCAATATGGAAATTACAGTTTCAAGGGCTGCATTTGGCCTGGGCATTTCAAAGCCTGGGGGACAGATTTCCCACCTGCCCGGACAAGCTCTGGAAAAACCCCTTCTCTCAGCAGAGTGGTTGCTAGTTTCCCACGGCTGAAGGAATTTCCTTGCAGGGGGCTGCACCTGCATCTGAACTTGCCTAACCCCAACCTGCTAAACTGAGCGGGCAAAATCCAGAGATACTGGAACCCGTTTGATAGGGAAGGCTACCCTCCCTCCCCCGCACCCTGCCTGCTATAGAACATCTTCACCCTGGGCAACATTTCCTCCTTGGCCAATCTCCTCTCCAGTGCCCTGCTCTGCTTATCGCCACGCCCAGGGGGAGAGTGGAGACCCATTGCACAGATCTCCTGTGCTCGCTGCAGCTACAGCTGGAACTGCAGCTGGCCCCGGCAGTGAATTGAAACCACTCCTTCTGCTTCATTAGAGTCTAGAGATGGGCCCAAAGGGGAAGCTCGGATCTGGTGCCCCTCTGTGAAATGTTGGGGTGGGTGGATGGAATGGGTCAGACTCTCTGGCTCTGAATCGGACCCTATGGGTTTTTGCTCCAAATACGGAAAGAACTGGTGTTCCAGGTCCGAACGTGGCCCAAGTCAGCAGAAAATCTGTGAGAGCTCAGGCCTTAAAATCTCGGAGGAACGGTGCAAGAGATTTCGGTGTCACCTAATCTGACCCCTTGTTTGGTCCCTGCTCTAAACCAGGACCAAGACTTCCTGGCTCTGAAGCTTAGACTAACCTGGGTCAGGACCCAGATCCAAACCTATCTCTGTGATCCAGAGTTTCACTATATCATTAGAATTGTGTGACTCTTTTTGAATGAAACCCAAACCCCCGTGGCACTCGGCTGTGGGTTCAAACGTACAGACTCACCAGCTGAGATGCTTGGCAAGTCGCAAGTTTCTGGGAAAGTCATTTAGAAGCGGGAGGCTGAGCCTTTAGCTTGTATGCTAAAATCTATTTGTTTTATTGTTACCTCTCCATTCTCTCCTCCCACCATGCTCCATTTGTCTGTTTCATCCACTTACGTCCTGTCTGACACCTAGATTGTAAACTGTCTTGGGCAGAGACAGTCTGTTTTGTTACTTGCCTGGAATGCAGCAACGGCCAGACGGGATCAGACACAAGGTCCGTCTAACTCAGTGTCCTGTCTCCAACAGTGGCCAGCGCCAGATGCTGCAGAGGAACGTGTCAGAACCCCACAGCTGCAGATGTGGACTAATCTGCCCCCATGTTGGCTCTCACTCTGATCTCTGATTGGCCTAAGCCCCGAAGCATGCGGTTTAGGTATAGACTGTACAGCGCCTAGCACGTGGAGTCCGGCTCGTGATCCCAAGTCACCGTTCTAACAATATCATGAAACGTTGTTGTCTCTGGCTAGGTGCACTCCAGGGGGTTATTTCCAAGACTCCAATGTCCTCGTTTTCTTTTGGTTTCAGGGAGGAACTTGTGTGAGTTAGCCAGCTGGGAGGTCTTGGTCAGAGCCTCAGGAAACCGCATGCAATGCAGGGAACTGGAGAGACCTCTCTGATTTCACTGGGAGTTTCCCTCCGCTGTGCTGGGTTAGAACTCACCCAAAATATAAACTGAAATACAAAGGCCAAGTTCCCGATGCTGGACAAGAGAGGAAGGATCGCCAGTGGGTGACTATCATCGGTCACAACATGTGACAAGTGCTAGCCACGCCGCTCAATGCACTGCTGGAAGATGTTCTGTTGCTACAGTGGCGAGCACAGTAAAAGAACCCGTAGAGAACACAACAATGGTCAGGGCTCTAGGATGTGGGTTTAATTCCCTGCTCAGTCACAGACTGTGGGCGAGACACGTGATCTCTCTGCCTCCTTTTCCCATCTGTAAAGTGAGGATAACAATTCTCCTGGCTTCAGTCATCGGGAATAGGCCCTTTGACTCACAGAGACTCCCTCTCACCTACTTACTGACATGCAACTGACACCACCTCTGAATCTGGCCCCAGGGCGCGTGAAACCACATGAATGCAACCCGACGGAAAAGGCTCAATAGAAAACCCTGTGAACCAACGCCAGTGCATTCCGTGCAGCACGGTAACCTCTCATGTATTGGCAAAGATCAACAAGGCAAGATTTTCAAACTCACGTGCATGAAATGTAGGCTCCTGAAGCCCTATTAAGCTCCTGCATGAAAGCAGCACGATCCTGAAAGGTGCCGAGAGCTTGCAGGTCCCATTCATGTCAGAGCCTAAATATGAAGTAAGGAGCCTCACCAGGTGCTGCGTTTGGAAGATTTAGGCCACAAACATTTGTGTATGTGCGTGTGCAGAGAGGCCCCTTTTGATTCTTTTGTTGTGCTGAGTCACGTAAGTAGGTGAGTGATATGAGCAAGACGCGGATCTTTTCCCTTTTTTAGAGCCCACAGCCATGAGTGTGTCATTCACAAAATTCCCCCCGCAGGTTAATCACGTATAGAGCCCTGTGCTCTACCTGGCTGTGAGAAATGAACAAATCATACTTTTTTAAGGGGAGGGTGGAGCTGATGTGTGCGTGCATGCTGTCCTGTCTCAGTTGGAGGCCTAGCCTTGAATTAATAGACTAGACCTCACTCTCACTGGCAAGAGTGATCAGATCCGCGTTGGGGACATAATAATTGAGCCTGTGGAACTCACTGCCTCAAGATGTCATTGAGTCCCAGATCTTAGCAGGCTTCATAAAAAGATCAGACACTTGTAGGAATAACAAGAACATTCATAGTTGCAGTAGGTACGATAGAAATAAAATCAATTAGGGATATAAAATCAGATGTTTCAGCTCATAAACCAACCTCTAAGTGATGGGGCAGGGGCCAAAAGAAGATTAAGAAGAAACAGTCTCTATGGGCAGAATATTTAGTAACTGTGCATTTACTTTCATCTTGTGCTGGCCTCTGTCAGGATGCTGGAGAAGATGGAGGCTTGGGGTGACCTGGTCTGGCAAGTCCGATGTTCTGTTCTGGGCCTGAAGAGGTTCAAACAAGGGCAATAAAGATGATCAAGGATATGGAACAGCTTCCGTATGAGGAAAGACTAAAAAGAGTAGCACTGTTCAGCTTAGAAAAGAGATGTCTTAAGGGGGGACATGATAGAAGTGAATGAAATCATGAACGGTGTGGTAAAAATGAATAGAGAAGTGTTATTTGCCCTTTCATACAACACAAAAACCAGGGGTCACCCGATGAAATGATTAGGCCGCAGGTTTAATACAAACAAGAGAAAGTACTTTTTCACACAACGCACAACTAACCTGTGGAACTTATTGCTGGGGAATGTTGTGAAGGCCAAAAATATAACTGGGTTCAAAAGAGAACTAGATAAATTCATGGAGGATAGGTCCAGCCATGGCTGGGAATGGGCAACATGGGTTGAATCACTTGATGATTACCTGTTCCGTTCATTCCCTCTGAAGCACTTGGCACTGGACACTGTCGGAAGACAGGATACTGGGCTAGATGGACCTTTGGTCTGACTGTATGGCTGCTCTTTTGTTCTTATGGATGTTAGCCAGGATGGTCAGGGATGCAACCTACAGCTCTTCTGCCTCCTTATACCCCAACCTGTATGACTCTGTTTTCCTAACAGGCAGCTTGCCTATGGACATCAGTGGAGCTGGGCTGGTTTATACCAGCTGCGGAGCTGCTCTGTGGTACCTATATATCCAGAAAGAGCATCAAAACTGTCTATGCCTACCTCGCCGTATTGGAGCCAACCGCTCCTGGGCTTGGGGGCAATTGGCACTGACCCCCAGGCTGACTAAGGCCTGGTCTACACTACGAGTTTAGGTCGAATTTTGCAGCGTTAAACCGAATTAAGCCTGGACACGTCCACACGACGAAGCCCTTTTTTTCAACTTAAAGGTTTAAACCGGTTTCTTTACTCCACCTCCGACGAGGGGATTAGCGCTAAAATCGGCCTTTGCGGGTCGGATTTGGGGTAGTGTGGACGGAATTTGACGTTATTGGCCTCCGGGAGCTATCCCACAGTGCTTCATTGTGACCACTCTGGACAGCGCTCTCAACTCAGATGCACTGACCAGGTAGACAGGAAAAGCCCCGTGAATGTTTGAATTTCATTTCCTGTTTGCCCAGCGTGGAGAGCACAGGTGACCACGCAGAGCTCATCAGCACAGGTAACCATGATGGAGTCCCAGGATCGCAAAAGAGCTCCAGCATGGACAGAATGGGAGGTACGGGATCTGCTCGCCATATGGGGAGATGAATCAGTGCTAGCTGAACTCTGTAGCAGTAAACGAAATGGCAAAATATTAGAAAAAGGCTCAAAGGCCATGAAGGACAGAGGCCATAACAGGGACGCACAGCAGTGCCACGTGAAAATTAAAGAGCTAAGGCAAGCCTACCACAAAGCCAGAGAGGCAAACGGAAGGTCCGGGGCAGAGCCGCAAACATGCTGCTTCTACGCGGAGCTGCATGCAATCCTAGGGGGTGCAGCCACCACTACCCCAACCGTGTGCTATGACTCCGTCAATGGAGAAACACGCAACAGGGAAGCGGGTTCGGGGTACGAGGAAGATGAGGATGAAGATAATGTAGATAGCTCACAGCAGCAAGGAAGCGGAGAAACCGGTTTCCCCAACAGCCAGGATATGTTTATCACCCTGGACCTGGAACCAGTAACCCCCGAACTCACCCAAGGCATGCTCCCAGACCCTGAGGGCACACAAGGGACCTCTGGTGAGTGTACCTTTGTAAATATTACACATGGTTTAAAAGCAAGCGTGTTTAATGATTAATGATTAATTTGCCCTGGCAATCACGGCCAGTACAGCTACTGGAAAAGTCTGTTAACGTGTATGGGAATGGAGCGGAAATCCTCCAGGGACATCTCCAGAAAGCTCTCCTTCATGAATCCCAAAGCCTTTGCAAAAGTTTTCTGGCAATGGCTGCCTTATCCCGTCCGCCATGGTAGGGCACTTTACCACGCCAGGCCAGTAGCACGTAGTCTGGAATCATTGCATAACAAAGCATGGCAGCGTATGGTCCTGGTGTTTGCTGGCATGCAGACAACATCCATTCCTTATCTCTCTTTGTTATCCTCAGGAGAGTGATATCATTCACGGTCACCTGGTTGAAATGGGGTGATTTTATTAAGGGGACATTCAGAGGTGCCCATTCCTGCTCGGCTGAACAGAAATGTTCCCCGCTGTTAGCCACGCGGTGGGGGGGAGGGGTGAAGTGATCATCCCAGAGAATTGTGTGTGTGTGTGTGGGGGGGGTAGTTGGGTTTGTGCTGCATGTTAACCCGGTAACCGCAGCCCCTCCTTTTACATTGAAAACCCATTTTAAATGGCCAACCCAACGGGTCCTTGGTATGGGAAATGAGGGCGCTGCTGTTTGAAACCATTCCCACATGTTATGAAGGTTAAAAAAGCCAAAAGACTGTGGCTTACCATGGCTGCCTGCAAGCCGAATTCTGTTGCCTGGCACTGCGTGAGTAATCTCTCATACCAAACCGGCAGGCCCTCAATATAAGAGGAAAAATGCGACCTTGTAACGAAAGCACATGTGCTGTGTAATGTGAAGAGCAAAATTTAACATGAAAGAGTGTACCCATTGTTCTCTAAAATGTGTCTTTTTTAACCACCTCTCCCTTCTCCTCCACCAGCTGCAAATGTTTCTCCTTCACAGAGGCTAGTGAAGATTAGAAGGAGAAAACAGCGGACTCGGGATGATATGTTCTTGGAGCTCCACATGTCCTCCCATGCTGACAAAGAACAGCAGAATGCGTGGAGGCAGTCAATGTCAGAGTGCAAAAAAGCACAATACGAATGAGAGGAGAGGTGGCGGGCTGAAGAGAGCAAGTGGTGGGCTGAAGAGGATAGGTGGCGTCAGCTTGCTGACAGAAGGCAAGAGTCGATGCTCCGGCTGCTGGAGCATCAAACTGAAATGCTCCAGCGTATGGTTGAGCTGCAGGAAAGGCAGCAGGAGCAGAGACCACCGCTACAGCACCTGTGTAACCAACAGCCCTCCTCCCCAAGTTCCATAGCCTCCTCACCCAGATGCCCAAGAACACGGTGGAGGGGCCTCCGGCCACCCAGCCAGTCCACCCCAGATGATTACCCAAGCATCAGAAGGCTGGCCGTCAATAAGAGTTAAAGTTTTAAAGTTTTAAACTCCAGTGTGTCCTTGTCCTTCCCTCCTCCCCCACCCCACCCAGTGCTTCCCTCCTACCCCACCCCTCCCGGGCTACCTTGGCAGTTATCCCCCTAGTTGTGTGATGAATTAATAAAGAATGCATGAATGTGAAGTAACAATGACTTTATTGCCTCTGCAAGCGGTGCTCGAAGGGGGGAGGGGAGGGTGGTTAACTTACAGGGAAGTAAAGTGAACCGGGGGGGTGGGAGGGTTCATCAAGGAGAAACAAACAGAAGTTTCACACCGTAGCCTGGCCAGTCACAAAACTTGTTTTCAAAGCTTCTCTGATGCGCACCGCGCCCTGCTGTACTCTTCTAACCGCCCTGGTGTCTTGTCTGGCTGCGCGTAATCAGCGGCCAGGCAATTTGCCTCAACCTCCCACCCCGCCATAAATGTCTCCCCCTTACTCTCACAGATATTGTGGAGCCACAGCAAGCAGCAATAACAATGGGGATATTGGTTTCGCTGAGGTCTAGCCGAGTCAGTAAGCTGCGCCAGCGCGCTTTTAAACGTCCAAATGCACATTCCACCACCATTCGGCACTTGCTCAGCCTATAGTTGAACAGGTCCCGACTACTGTCCAGGCTGCCTGTGTATGGCTTCATGAGCCATGGCATTAAGGGGTACGCTGGGTCCCCAAGGATAACGATAGGCATTTCAACATCCCCAAAAATTGTAGACCAGTGTTATTTTCTGGTCCGGGAAGAAAGTCCCTTCCTCCAGCTTTCGAAACAGACCAGAGTGCCTGAAGACGCGAGCATCATGTACCTTTCCCGGCCATCCCACGTTGATGTTGGTGAAACGTCCCTTGTGATCCACCAGGGCTTGCAGCAGCATTGAAAAGTACCCCTTGCGGTTTATGTACTCGGTGGCTTGGTGCCCCGGTGACAAGATAGAGATATAGGTTCCATCTATCGCCCCACCACAGTTTGGGAATCCCATTGCAGCAAAGCCATCCACTATGACCTGCACGTTTCCCAGAGTCACTACCCTTGATATCAGCAGGTCTTTGATTGCTCTGGCAACTTGGATCACAGCAGCCCCCACAGTAGATTTGCCCACTCCAAATTGATTCCCGACTGACCGGTAGCTGTCTGGCATTGCAAGCTTCCACAGGGCTATCGCCACTTGCTTCTCAACTGTGAGGGCTGCTCTCATCCTGGTATTCTGGTGCTTCAGGGCAGGGGAAAGCAAGTCACAAAGTTCCATGAAAGTGCCCTTACGCATGCGAAAGTTTCGCAGCCACTGGGAATCGTCCCACACCTGCAATACGATGCGGTCCCACCAGTCTGTGCTTGTTTCCCAGGCCCAGAATCGGCGTTCCATGGCATGAACCTGCCCCAGTAACACCATGATTTGCACATTGCTGGGGCCCATACTTTGTGAGAGGTCTATGTCCATATCAATTTCTTCATCACTCTCGTTGCCGCGATTCAATCGCTGCAATCGCCTTCTCGCCTGGTCCTGGTTTTGCTTTGGCATGTTCTGGCTCTGCATATACTCCAGGACAATGTGCATGGTGTTCATAGTGCTCATAATTGCCGCGGTGATCTGAGCAGGCTCCATGATCC
Source organism: Trachemys scripta elegans (assembly GCF_013100865.1). Taxonomy (NCBI): domain Eukaryota; kingdom Metazoa; phylum Chordata; order Testudines; family Emydidae; genus Trachemys; species Trachemys scripta. The sequence goes on from NC_048302.1 coordinate 136,154,093, forward strand.
CAGTGCTATGGCGTCTGGGCTGAAAAAAGGCGCGAAACTAGTGTCTGACAGAGGGCAGGAGGGTGGGGCGAGTGACGACATGGCGTACAGGTACAGGGAATTAAAATCAACACAGGTGGCTGTGCATCAGGGAGAAACACAAACAACTGTCACACAGAATGCCCCCCCCCCCCCCCAAAGATTGAACTCAAAACCCTGGGTTTAGCAGGCCATTGATATCACGGAGGGAGGGGGAAGCAAATGAATACAGAACAAATCTGGTCCATCTATTTTTTACATCTTAAGCTGGCAGCAGACGGTGCAGCATGACTGATAGCCATCGGCATCTTCTGGGTGCTTGGCAGAAGATGCTGTACTATGACTGCTATCCATCATCGTCAAGACGGTTCAATAGGACTGCTGGGTCTCCAGGAGACAAAATGAAGAATCAGATGCCCAGAGTGGAAAGTTTGGTTCAGTATTTCTTAGAGGAATCTGCTGAAGAAGTTTCCCGGGTGCCTCTGATTGAACTCACTGAGGAATATGACGATGACGGATATCAATCGTAATACACCATCTACTGCCAAAAGGTAAGGAGCTGCTGCTGTGTAGCAGTGCAGCTCCACGTCTGCTGGCACCCAGATGACATATGGTGACGATGAGCTGAGCTGAGCTGAGCGGGCTCCATGCTTGCCGTGGTATGTTGTCTGCACAGGTAACCCAGGTAAAAAGGCGCGAATGGATTGTCTGCCGTTGCTCTCACGGAGGGGAGGGGGCCTGACGACATGTACCCAGAACCCCCCGCGACACTGTTTTTGCATCATCAGGCATTGGGATCTCAACCCAGAATTCCAATGGGCGGCGGAGACTGTGGGAACTGTGGGATAGCTACCCACAGTGCAACGCTCCGGAAGTCGATGCTAGCCTCGGTACTGTGGACGCGGTCCGCCGTCTTAATGCACTTAGAGCATTTTATGTGGGGACACACACAATCGACTGTATAAAACCGATATTTATAAAACCGGCTTCTATAAATTTGACCTAATTTCGTAGTGTAGACATACCCTGAGAAGGCCTCTGATCACTTAAATGGGTTTTACATGGCATAGCTCACTCCGCAGAGTGACTCCGGATTTACACAGGTGTGTAGGTAAGAGGAGATCCAGGCCTGAATTCCTTTTGCGGCTCAGGTAGCACAGCTCTCTTGCTGGTAACCTTTCCCCCTGTTCCTAGGATTCTCTGCTCTTGTTTTTGTGTTGAGAAATTCAAGCGCCCGGGTAAGTTTTATTACTGTCTTTGGGCAAAGGAAAAAAATGAAGATATGATCAGAGAATACACCCTGCTCTATTTGTTTTATGTGCTGATACACTAGGAGCAATCAGCATCTGATTTGCCAGCCGTAATAAATGAAAGAGGTGTAACCAGCCCACTGCCAGCTTGTGCAAGCATTTCAAAGGGAACTCCAATGGGTCACGAAACAGACAGTGGGCCAAACTCTCTGCTAGCATAAAATGGTGCTGCTTTATTGACTGCAGAAGGGAGGTGCCATTTCACACCAGCAGGGAATGTTCCATTGTCTTCCTTGGGAGTTTGTCTCTCCTTAACCTGTTTAGTATTATTTATTATATTTGTATAGAATCACCTAGGCGACCTCTGCATGTGTAATGTGCCCATCACTATGGTATCTAGGCAGAAGGCATTGGTAGTTAGACAAGAACGTGCTTCGTATTCCAATAGGGCAACCATGACTTTTGTTAGAGCTATATTTTTTTGCCCCCAGTTAAATGTGAATGTTAAAAAATGGATGGACAGCTCCTCCTCTGTGGTAAATTACCACGACTGCATTGAAATCGATGGAGCTTTGCTGATTTACATCAGCAGAAGAACTGGCCCCAAGATCCCAACTTCATTTGTTGTATGGCAAAGAGAAAGGAGACTCTCCCTTGGCTGGCTGGCGTAGGGGCGTATGACACACTGGACAGTTAGGATCCACTAAAGCAGGAACTTGTGGTGCGTCAACCCATTAGTGGGCCCATCAACGTCCCAGCATGCATTGCTTTATCCTGATCTGGGTAGATCATAGAATCATAGAATATCAGGGATGGAAGGGACCTCAGGAGGTCATCTAGTCCAGCCCCCTCCTCAAAGCAGGACCTAATCCCCAACTAAATCATCCCAGCCAGGGCTTTGTCAAGCTTGACCTTAAAAACCTCTGAGGAAGGAGATTCCACCACCTCCCTAGGTAACCCATTCCAGTGCTTCACCACCCTCCTAGTGAAAAAGTTTTTCCTAATATGCAACCTAAACCTCCCCCACTGCAACTTGAGACCATTGCTCCTTGTTCTGTCACCTGCCACCACTGAGAACAGCCTAGATCCATCCTCTTTGGAACCCCCCTTCAGGTAGTTGAAAGCAGCTATCGAATCCCCCCTCATTCTTCTCTAAATAATCCCAGTTCCCTCAGCCTCTCCTCATAAGTCATGTGCTCTAACCCCTTAATCATTTTTGTTGCCCTCCGCTGGACTCTTTCCAATTTTTCCACATCCTTCTTGTAGTGTGGGGCCCAAAACTGGACACAGTACTCCAGATGAGGCCTCACCAATGCTGAATAGAGGGGAATGATCAAGTCCCTTGATATTCTGGCAATGCTCCTACTTATACAGCCCAAAATCCCATTAGCCTTCTTGGCAACAAGGGCACACTATTGACTCTCATCCAGCTTCTCGTCCATTGTAACCCTAGGTCCTTTTTTCCAGAACTGCTGCCTAGCCACTTGGTCCCTGCTCTGTAGCAGTGCATGGGATTCTTCCTTCCTAAGTGCAGGACTCTGCACTTGTCCTTGTTGAACCTCATCAGATTTCTTTTGGCCCAATCCTCCAATTTGTCTAGATCCCTCTGTATCCTATCCCTACCCTCCAGCATATATACCACTCCTCCCAGTTTAGTGTCATCTGCAAACTTGCTGAGGGTGCAGTCCACGCCATCCTCCAGATCGTTAATGAAGATATTGAACAAAACTGGCCCCAGGACTGACCCTTGGGGCACTCTGCTTGATACCGGCTGCCAACTAGACATGGAGCCATTGATCACTACCCATTGAGCCTGATGATCTAGCCAGCTTTCTATCCACCTAATAGTCCATTCATCCAACCCATAATTCTTAAACTTGCTGTCAAGAATACTGTGGGAGACGTATCAAAAGCTTTGCCAAAGTCAAGGAATAACACATCCACTGCTTTCCCCTCATCCACAGATCAAGCCGTAGCACTGGACGCTGGGACATTCAGAGCCGGATTTCGTGCTCTTACACCTCTTTCACAGCAGTGAAACTCCATTGCCTTTAATGGTGTCGCCCATGACATACAACAGTGCAAGTGACGGGAGAATTGGGCTCTCGGTCTCTGCTGGCCATGCCGTCTCATTAAGATTGAAGGAAGCTGCACTGTGCTCCTTCCTATGCAGATCAGGGGCTGGTGGCAAATTGGTAAGGGAGTCGTCAGTTGAGCAACATTCAGTTCTCAGTTGGAGTACTGGGAGGGAGCCGGCAGCAGGGCATGGAACCGATTGCAGGTGCCACTGTAAGCAAACAGAATCAATGCAACTTCCACTCCTCTTCCGCCAACGTTATGAACGCTTGGAACAGACACGAAGGTAGCGCCCTGTTCCTTAATAAGCAGGGAGGCAGACGAAGGGTTTGCCAGAATTACTCATGGGGCCCGGGCAGTGCAACAGCAATAACAGCACTTTGCACGTCACGCCTTTGGCCTGGGGACCTCAAAGCACAGTCTCCACGCTCACTAAACCTCACGGTGCTGTAGATCTGCCCTGCTGTCACTCTCTAGCAGGTGGAACTAGGGGGGCACGGAGAGAGGAGAATGCCTTGGCCCAGGACACACTGCCGGGTACAGGTGAGAGCAGGGCCTGACTCCCGACTCTCAGCCTGCTGCTCAGACTGCACGATCTCCAGAACTACTTCTAAATGGCCAAGGCCCCGACCCTCCGCCTGTGCCCACCACAGCCGATGGAGCTGTATACCATCGCGCGGGTCTGCCGGAGTGGATCCAATGGCACTTAGCTATGGAACGCATTGGGACAGACGCTATGCTAACACTTATGGCCAGTTCCTCTCCAGTGTCACTCTCCTGATTTCTTAGCCAGGACTGTGTCTTTAGGCACCAGCCTTGAGGACGGTGTGAGGATTAACAGCCCTTCTCCGAGAGGCAATGACAATTCTCTCCCTGCTTGCCCCATTGCTCTGCAGGGGTGGGGAGGGAAGGTAGAAAGGCGCTGCTGGTTTATAGCAGCATCAAATTATGACATTCCCCCCAGCCTCGCCAGGGTTGGCCGGCACTTCGGAGGTGGAGTTTTCTCACCCCTTCCCTTCCCTCCCCTCCCACATCCCCGGAGCGGGGGACTAAGTGGGTATACAGTGCCAGCTTCCCTCTGTCTGGGCAGCCAGTTCAGGAAAGTAGCGGGTGGGCCTTACTCCCCTATGCCCATGCACAGGCGTCCGGTCCCAAGCACAATGTAGTCCCAAGCCTAGGAGGTGTGTCTCATCGCTTGCTTGCACCAGTGTCACCAGTGAGAGCAGTACAGAGCCGTAGAGGACTAGCTCGACCGAGGATCCTGCGCTAAAGCGCTGAGTCTGGCGACATTTACTGCCGGGTGCAGGGTCCAGCTGGGTAGCTCTGGAGAGCCCTTGAGCCACAGAGCGGGGGCAGCAAGGCCAGTGGCAATGCACAGTCCCCTGGCCTGGCTCAGCCCTGGTAGAGAAGGAGCGCCCAGCTTCAGAGGCACATGGGAAATTTACTCTCTGAGACCCATTCAGACTTTGGCCTCTGCTTAAGTTGCCAAATCTGTTGGTGACCCAATCAGCTCTTTAGGTGGGGTTAACTGGTGTCACACCATTGATGTCAGCTTAGCTGAGCTTCTGGCCCCTGTATGTTCCCTGGGAACTGGCCTGAACCCCAACATCAGATGAACATCAGAGGGGCTGGGGCACATGACTTACGAGGAGAGGCTGAGGGAACTGGGCTTGTTTAGTTTGCAGAAGAGAAGAATGAGGAGGGATTTGATAGCAGCCTTCAACTACCTGAAGTGGGGTTCCAAAGAGGCTGTTCTCAGTGGTGGCAGATGCCAGAACAAGGAGTAATCGTCATAAGTTGCAGTGAGGGAGGTCTAGGTTGGATATTAGGAAACACTATTTCACTAGGAGGGTGGTGAAGCACTGGAATGCGTTACCTCAGGAGGTGGTAGAATCTCCATCCTTAGAGGTTTTTAAGGACAGGCTTGACAAAGCCCTGGCTGGGATGATTTAGTTGGGGTTGGTCCTGCTTTGAGCAGGGGGTTGGACTAGATGTCCTCCTGAGGTCTCTTCTAACCCTGATATTCTATGATTCTATGTCATACAGGCTACTGCAAAACAGGTGGAAACCCTACTGCCTGCCACCCATGAGAGATTCAAACTGGAGCCCTACAACACATTAGCCATCCACCCGTTAGCAACCCACCCAGCCTCCCTGGCTCAGGGCTTGAATTTGAAGGAACGTGGTGGAAGGCAATTGGTCGCTTTTGCCTTAGCTGAGCTTGCCTTGTGTAAGTACAATGCGGTTTGCTGCAGCGATGCTCCGACATGAGCCAATTCTCCAAGGTAACCCAGTCCTCCTTGGCTCAGAGACCTGGAGATGGTACAGGCAGGAGCGGCGCCAGGGTTTTTGGCACCCTAGGCGGGGGTCCTTCTGTGCTCCCGGTCGTCGTCAGCAATTCTGCGGTGGCGGGGGAGGTGTCTTTCTGCACTCCCGGTTTTCAGGGCACTTTGGAGGCGGGTCCCAGAGCGAGTGAAGGACCTGCCGCAGAATTGCCGCTGAAGACCTGGAGCGTGGAAGGACCCCCCCGCCGCTGAATTGCTGCCAAGGGCGGCAAAATGCCACCCCCCCAAATCCTGGCATCCTAGGCAACCGCCTAGGTCGCCTAAATGGAAGTGCTGGCCCTGGGTACAGCCCGTACTAGGAGCTGAATCTTACTTTGTGGGTGGGCTCAGTGGAGAATCCTGTGATTGTGGGCTAGTGGAGAACAAAGTGGAATGCATCGTGTGACTTCTGCCTGAGATCCTACAGGTGCATGGCTTGCTGTGAGTGGTGCTACCGGAGTGAACTTCACCCACTGCTTTCAAAGTGCTGAGAGTTAAGTGGACAAAGGTTCAAATCTCTAAGGCCTTTTTTCTCCTTTGCACTTCCCTTCCCTTTGGGCTCAGTCCTGAATGGCTGAAGGGCTTGAAGCTGAGGGCTTACCAACAATCAAAAGCACTCAGGCGCTCTAATGACCAGACCCTGTCTTGTCCAGGTCTGCAGAAGCAGCAGCGATCAGCTTCTTTTCATCTGATTTAAACAGTTTTCAGATAATTCTCAGGAAACTCACTAGATTTTTCTCTTCTTTTGAATGTGAAGATTCTATTGGGTGTGCTATGGGAACCAGGGTTGCATCTCAGATGAATTGTTGGCTGCCGTACCTGGGTAATAAATAATCTGCGGGTTTATGTCTGTGAAACATGGCTTCTGTGTAATAGATTGTATCTCTGTCTGATGTCTGTCTCCTCAGGCATTCTTAACCCCCCCAGCCGAGGTGTTTACCTCAATGAGTTTGTAATCCTATCTTCAAAAACAAACAAACCCCAACCAATCCTTTAGCTGAATAATAATAATGTACAACTCCAGATTAATCCCACGCAGTGACATTTCCAAGATTTCTGAAGTATAATAATGGTCTTGGTTCCTGATCTACTTCAGAAATGCACCCTCTTAATTCTGCTGTTAGTATTTGTATTACCAGCATGTCTCAAAGCCTCAGTTGTTGACTCCCATTGTTCTAGGCGTTGTACAAAAGAGATGGTCTGTGCCCCAGGGAGCTTCCAAGCGACGTACAAGCCAAGAGACCATGAATGGATACAGACAGGAAAGGGAACACAAGGAAACAACGAGACGATATTGGTAAGCATGATCGGCAGTGGTGTCTCGGCACCAGCAGCCTACCGGGCAGGACTGGCTGCTGTGAGTGTAATGTAATACTCTGGGCTACAAGGGGTTTGCCACCACACATGCTGCTTTAATACTAACACAGCTCGTTACTGTTGTAGTTCTCTGGCTACAAAGAGTAACCATAAGAGTGAAAGCTGAGTCTCTGTGAGAGAGGGCACAGTGTGGGAGCCTCGCCCCTTTGACGGGCTGCACGGAACTGAACACAAAATGGCTGCCCGTGTCTGGGTGTAGTGCTCAGTGATCAAGGGGCTTGCAAGAGCTCCGATTTATTGAGTCCAGTTCCAACTGGCTGTGCGTAATGCCAACAGCTTCACAGTGCCTTGTCCAGACGCTGTGCCGGGGAAGCTCAACCCTTAAAACCCAGTCCCCGATATCACAGGAAGCAATTTAGCATTGCCAACCCAAAGCATTCAAAAATCACAAAATTGGCTTAAAAATCATGTGGGTTTTTTCTTTAAATAATACATTGGGGGGAGGGTGTTAATTAGTCTTTTGGGTCTGAATCTTCAGTTTATGCTCTGGTCACATTTCTTTCTCTTCAGCCACGAAGGCTGGAAATTTACTGTTTAATAAAATTTAATCTGAAATTCTCCTGTAACTACAGGATTTCAGGAGCTGGGGTTTTAAGTAAACCACCAAGTTTTGGGTAAAATTGGGAGAGCTGGTGATATTGGACTAGAGTCATTACCGATTTAATGGAGAAGTACTTTGAAAATACATCACAAGAGACTTCAACGCATCCCCCATACAAAAACAGAGGGATTTTCACCAGTTCTACATGTTGACTCATTGGGGTTTTCCTACTATTCAGTGGCAAACTGGCTCAGGAAAAGTCCCCTTGCTCTGTCCCTGAAGTTTGGTATAATTCACAGAACTTGCAGGGAAATGGAAAAAAATGGTGAGTGCTTGAGTATAATTTAAAATCCCTCCTCCCACCTTTTCCTGATGTGCATGGGAGTATCAGTTACATAGGGTTGCAGATGTGTTACGTATACTCAGCCATGGTTCCAACCCCCTGGAGCAGACAATGTAACAAATCCAACTCGGGCTTATCTTTGTAATAACTGCATGTTGTAATGAAAATTATCTCACCCCATTTCCTACTGGCTAAGCGTTCACACCATAAAACTTGTACTGGTACAAACATCCTCTTTGCTGAGAGTCACCTGGACTCCTCACTCACCCCTAGAAATAGACCCTCCAGCCCAGGGTTAAGGCCACTTTTTCCACACAATGTGCAATTAGCCTGTGGAACTCATTGCCACAATCTATCCATGCAGCTGAAAGAAGACTTCAACCTCTTAGGCTGCCAAAACCTGGCACTTTCCCCCAGCATCAACTTAATTTCTTAAAATAAATAGATACTTCATTCTGGCAGTCAGAAGAGCGAACAGAATGTTGGGAACCATTAGATAATAAGACAGAAAATACCATATTGCCTCTATATAAATCCATGGTACGCCCACACCTTGAATACTGCATGCAGATCTGGTCATCCCATTTCAAAAAAAGATATATTGGAATTGGAAAAGGGTCAGAAAAGGGCAACAAAAATGATTAGGGGTATGGAACAGCTTCCCTATGAGGAGAGATTAATAGGACTGGGACTTTTCAGCTTGGAAAAGAGACGACTGTGGAGGGGGAGCGCGGGGGGCAGATATGATAGAGGTCTATAAAATCATGTGTAGCATGGAGAAAGTAAATAAGGAAGGGTTATTTACTCCTCATAACACAAGAACTAGGGGTCACTCAATGAAATTAACAGGCAGCAGGTTTAAAATAAACAAAAGGAAGTATTTCTTCACACAACGCACAGTCAACCTGTGGAACTCTTTGCCAGATGATGTTGTGAAGGCCAAGACTACCTAGGGAGGTGGTGGAATCTCCATCCTTAGGGGTTTTTAAAGCCCGGCTTGACAAAGCCCTGGCTGGGATGATTTAGTTGGGAATTGGTCTTGCTTTGAGCAGGGGATTGGACTAGATGACCTCCTGAGGTCTCTTCCAACCCTAATATTCTATGATTCTATAACAGGGTTCAAAAAAGAGCTAGATAAATTCATGGAGGATAGGTCCATCAGTGGCTATTAGCCAGGATGGGCAGGGATGATATCCTAGCCTCTGTTTGCCCAAAGTTGGGAATGGGCAACAGGGGATGGATCACTTGATGATTACCTGTTCTGTTCATTCCCTCTGGGGCACCTGGCATTGGCCACTGTTGGAGACAGGATACTGGGCTAGATGGACCTTTGGTCTGACCCAGTCTGTCTGTTTTTATGTTCTTATGTAAAGACCACGGGAGCTTTTTAGACAGAGGTCCTGGATGCAACATTTAGCTCCACACTGCAACGAAGTGGTGCTTGGGGTTGACCCCTTGCATGGAGCAGGGGAAGGAGTGAAATTTGGATCTAGAGTTTGAACCCTGGTAAATTTGACAGGGGGATTGGGGATGGCTGCTGCGGGCTGAGATTTTGATTTTAGGGTATTTGCGTGAAATAAAAGTTGCCTCTCCACGAAGAACAAGTCTGCTAACAAAAGCATTCTTTGGCCTGGACAATGTTGGTGCGATCTGTGGGCAAAGTCAGATGCAATGAAAGCACAAAAGCCCTTGCATAATGCTGGAAGCAAGTGCTTTATGGGCACTTTGGAAGGGGTGGCTGCTCCCCTTATATTTTGCCTTCTCCCTTTGACCTTGGACACATTTTGTGTTTTAAAGTCACAGCATTCAAGCTCTCCCCTCCTCCTAACGTCAGAAATGCTTCATTTTTAGACAGAGCCCTTTGAGAACAGGCCATTTCCAGTGCTCCGTCTCTCTGTGAATAGCTACTTCTCCGGCCGCACCGGGCTGTCTCCCTCCCAGCTCTGGTCTGGAATGTGATTAGGGCTGTTGAAGTCAATACAATAAGTCAATACAATCCCCATGGACTCTGGCGGGCTCTGAACTGGGCCCTTCATGCACATTTTTCAGGCCTCCTTTCTGGGATCTGCTCCGTTCGTCTCCGGGAGGTGAGTTACCCCTGAACTCAGCAGGGCCTGTTCAACGCAAGCTCGTGCGACTTTGGCAGACACGTTGGCACTTTCACACCAGGATGTGGCGGGCAAGAGCTCCCATTTTAAATCAGCTCTCTAATCTATTCAAAACAGGATTAAGAACGCTCTCTGGCAGGGCGAAGGTGGTGGCTAAGGGCTTTTCAAAGGCTTGGCCGTTGGCTGTTTTGTTTTTGGAGCGGCAGCAGGTTGTTCAGGCTCGCGAGGCGTGGGATCAGGTGAGGGAAGCTTACAGCATCTCTTGGTGCTGCTGATCCTGTCTGCACAGTGCACAGCAGGTGAGAGGTTTGGCATTTTAGTCGTGCCGGCGGAGGACTGGACCGGGTTCAGGAGATGTATGGAATGGCCGAGCATGACTACTTCTGGCACTGAGGGAGCTGGAGGAGAGGGAGAGGAGGTTGCCAGGCCCAGAAGCTGAGCTGGTATTTTCTAGGCTGGCCTGTGGGCCTTCCTTGCCCATAAAGAGACACTGCGATGGTAAATTCATGGGCCACTGTCTCTGAGGTTGGTGCATGGATGGGGTTGTAACTTCTTCCTTCCTGTGTTGGCGCCGTGATTCCCCCAGGGACAGCAGGGGCAGGGACTGACAACAGCCACAATTCCCTTCAAAGGGCAACGTCACTGGCAGGACAAGGTTGAGGAGTGTTGCCAAAGCGCTGGAAAAAGACAAGAGCCCTGGGGTGTTTTGCAGGGAAGGAGCTCGTCTTTGGGGAGAGGGCAAAGCTGAATGGAGTCTGGAAGGTCTTCCCTTATATGTCAGCAGCGGAAGCAGAATGAGGCCTGTCAACCTGTTGCATTCCCTGGTGCTCATTTTTCAGCGTGACTGTAATACGTTCCTTTCTGCATAACACACCTTCCCTTCCTCGCCCCTGCCCGCCCCCTCATCCCCCACCCCTCTGCATTGGCAGTGCACTGGTGGCTCCAGGCAGGAGTCCCACCCTGTCCTGTCCTGCCCTGCCTCGCCCCCGCTCTGCTGGAAACCCTCCTGATCAGCCAAAGCCTTGGAAACAGCCGGGGGGTTCACCTCACCAAGGTAACACGCCCAGCTGGGGTAATTCGGTCCTTCCAGACTCCGTTCACCTCTGCGGCTTGGCCCTCTCCCCAGGGACTAGCTCCATCCCTCTGAGGGGGGCCGGATTCCGGGGGTTATTCTGGCAAACCCCTTGGCTCAAGCCTCACTCAGCCAACTTGGGTTGACTTCTAGATCTCAGGTTGACTTCACTGGAAGCTTCGCCAGAGCATGAACTGAGACTAGCATAAGGAGAAGCTCTGGGACTGACCTCCTCGGCTCTGGTGACTTTCTTTGCAAACCCTTCTGCCTGGTTTCGAATTCTTCTCCTCCGTCCTCCCCTTGTCCAGTTGTGCCTGCGGCCCTCAGGCTGGACGCCTGCAATGCACACGGGAAGGGGCACCGGGAGCTTTGAAAGAGCACCGGGGGCTTCCAGACACAGCAGCCCACCTGCCCCTCCCTCTGCAGTGGGCGGGAGGGGGCAGTTCCGCCTGGCGCTTAGACAATCTGTTCAGTTCGTGGGTGGCAGGGTCCTGGTGTGCCTGGGTGAGGGCCGGGCAGAGTCTGACTCTGAGGGAACCCATTAAAAGTTTTCATTAGGAGACCAGTTAAAATGGGATCCAGGCTGATTCTTCTCCTGGGTCTGAAAGCATCTAAGGGCCTGTCTACACTGCACAGCTAGCCTGGGTGCTCGACATTAAAATCCGAGCACTCGGGATAGCTTATCCCAGGTGTGCCCATCCCCATAGCAAAGCCCTGCCCACCCTCACTGTTTCCGCACTCTCTCGTGTGCGTCTGGGGGCACATCCAGGGCCTAGTTTGTGCTGGGCCGTACTGGCAGTTCATAGCCCTGGCACCTCTGGGCTCCTGGCCAGCAGCCACTGCTCTCCGGTTGCCATGGTGGAGCCCCCGGCTCTGCCCCTTCCACCTGCAGTCCCCCCGTGCAGCCAGAGCCCCAAGACCTCCGGCCGTTCCCTCGGCTGGAGCCATGAGCCCTCCCCGCATCCCTGAGGAGCCTGGGATGGCTGGTGGCCCAAGCGCCCCAACCCTCGGCCAGAGGAGCCGCAGGCTAGCTGGAGGCCCTAGCGCCCCTCTCCCCCAGCCGGAGGAGCCCCTGGCTGGCCGGAAGCCCGCGCACCCCTCCCCCCCTCAGCTGGAGGCCCGAGTGCCCCCCCCCACCTGCCCAGCGGTGCCCCGAGTCGCCCCCCCCAACTTGCCTGGAGGAGCTCCTGGCCACTGCAGCCGCACCGCGCCTTCCCTCCCCAGACCCCAAGCTGACCCGGAGAAAAGCATCTCTGGTCTGGAAGAAGCTTTTCATACGCCCCATGCAGGCTCCGGGGTGGCTGAGGAGGCGGTATTTGCTACTCAGCTTCCTGGGTTCTTCAGTAATCTCTCTGGAGTCCAGGGAGATTACTGATGAACCCGGGAAGCTGAATAGCACATACCGCCTCCTCAGCCGCTCCAGAACCTGCATGGGGCATAATAAAGCAAAAACTTCCTCCCAAGCCCCGCAACCGGGGGCCCGGTGGCCATGACAGCGCCAGGGGAGGCCTAGCCTCCCCTGGCCTATTAGACCCGCCGCCCGTGCTGGTCACCCAGCTGTGAAGGCAGTGCCACCACCAGCAGCAGCACAGAAATAAGGGTGGCAATACTGTATCATGCCACTCAGTGTGGTGCTGTTGCCTGCAGCAGCTCTGCCTTCCGAGCTGGGTGCCCAGCCAGCGGCCACTGCTCTCCAGCTGCCCGGGTTGAGCCCCGGCACCTCTTCCATTACACATTAAGCACCGGGCACAGCCCACGGTTCTGTGTGCTGAGAGGCTCTAAATCTTTCCCAGTCAGTTCCACCCATTTGCGGGAGAACTTGTCCGTCCATCGGGGCCAGTGGTGGGAAGGCATTGGTGGACTATCAGCAGCACTCGAGCGATCTCCTTGCTGCAAAGTGGACGGGTTCCAGGCGGAGCTAAAGCGCAGCTTGGATTTTAACCCCACCCCCAGCGGCACAAGCAAGCACAGGTGCGCAGAACGCAAATAAGCATGTGCCTGAGGGTTTTGTCTGTGGCTTGTAGGGCCATAGGTTTCTTGGGAATGTTCACCCCACTGCATGCTTTGATATTCACGTAAACATCACTTTTCTGGGAAGAACATCACAAGCCTGGGAAGAACATCTGGGTAAAGTGTTCTTCCAGCTGAAGAATGATCATCCCCAAATCTCTCCATCTGCTGTTTTCTTTCAAGATCATCATCTGTTGGTGAAAGAGTATCCACCCTATGGCCTACAATGGCCGAGCATCTGGCTGGCTGGCTGTGCCACACAGCAGCCTTGTTAGTCAGCTGGAATATTTTTCTGGCATTCTTAGAGTCCTAAGGTTATTTATCCCAAGCCTGTTTTCTCTTTCATCTGTCTTACTCTGTAGCATGCTTGTTCAGTTCCTCCTTTAGGTTTTTCACACACTACCCACAGATTTTAATTGAAAGCTATACCTGAATGAAAGGAATCCTTCTTTGCACAATGTACAATTAACCCAGGGAACTCATTGCCACAGGATATCCTGGAGGTCAAGAGCTTACAGCAGTATTCAGAAAAGGGCTAGACATCTATATGAATAACAAGAATATCCAGTGTTATGATAGAGACAAGGTGGGCGAGGTAATATCTTTTATTGCACCAACTTCTGTTGGTGAAAGAGGGCATGTGAAGACGGGCTCTGTGAAGCTCACAAGCATGCATCTCTCACCAACAGAAGTTGACCCAATAAAGGTTTTACTGTACCCATCTTGTGGCTCATATCCTGGGACCAACACGGTCACAAGAAGTTATGATAGTGAGGATTAAAAACAACAAAAGCTACAGGTGGATCATCAGCTAGTGTAAGTTGGTATAACCCTATTGACTACATTGGATCTGTGGTAATTTACATCAGCTTTGGATTTGGCCCGTAGAGTGTTTGAAGGGATAGAAACCTGCCTGCTTTAGGGAAGAAGCCAGCCTCCAACTATTGTGTATCCGGAGGAAGCTTTCTCTATGGATGTGTGGGACGCAGAGGCCTGCTCTCTGTTCTTTGCAAGCATTTCCTGTTTCAGACCTGACACACTCACTTCACCAAATACCCGATTTTCATGGTATTTGTCCATACAAGGCAGCATGTGTGGTCTCTGCTGAAAGCGTGTAACTTATCAATGCTCATAATCATTGCAAGATGTGTGTACAGGTAATATTTGGGGAATAATGTACCTATTTAGAGAATTTTGCCCTTATGTTCTTGGAGTAAAAGTGAGTCACCAGGAAATCATGTCTCGGTGAGGCCCCATTCAAGTGGGTTGTCACCTCTCCCTGGCTAGCTGATCATGTAATGTTTGGGTCTGTTGTTCACTGCTGCAAAAGTCAATGGAAAACCATCAGAGAACTATTGAAACCACTTGAAAGAGACAAGGAACTGTGGGGCAATGAGGGTGATCGCCTGGTCTGTGAGGAGAAAGACACTCTGGATCCATTCACTGAGGCGGTATCTTGAAATAACAGGGGAACGGGATGAGAGACCGGGTCCTGGCTCCCAGCAGATGCTGCAACAGACTGAACTTTGGGATGGGAATTGACTTCATTAGCCAGGCAAGGTAACTGTTAATCAGCGTAGGTTCTGGTTCATGTGCAATGATTTTGTTTTGTAAGTGACCATTTGTTTCCATCACTTTTGCTTGATTCTATGTGATGCTCTGTGCTTTCCTAAAGTACGTTTCCTGTTGTTTTACTACAAGTGAACTGGAGTGTTGTGTGATACAGGAGCGGTGGGCGAAGGTAAATCTAGTAACCATCAGTACCACTGTTCCTTTGGGAACTAAGGGTGTGGGCTTTCCTGTGGGTATCCAGTGATTTGAAGACAATTTGAAGGGACTCAGGGGCTGGGGTGCCTCTCTTGTCAACTGGCAAGGCTGGAGTAGCCCAGAGGAGAGTGCTTGAGTGGCTGACAGGCTGGTTGTGTGTGGGAGCTGTCACAGGCAGGGCTCCCTCACAATGGAGGCAGGTGCTAATAAGGTGGCTCTCAGCCGTGGTGCCCCGAGAAGCGTCACAGTAGTTTATTCTGTAATTGGCCACTGTGGAGTTCTTGCACCTTCCTCTGATGGCCCCTGTTGTAGATTAGGATTTTGAACTAGATGGACTCCTCGTCTGATCCAGTCTGCCAGTTCCCATATTCTAGAACTTCTTGGACACAGTCTGGAATCTGATGGATCGGCTCCATCCTAATAGACATTGGGCTCAATTCTTCTAGTATGAATTTAGACTGACTCCATTCATTTATATCTGGACTAAGTCCATCCAGACTGGTGTGAATTGGGGAGTCACTCCAATAACTTAAATCTGGACTAACTCTAGGTTCACACCAGGGTAACAGGGAACAGAACTTGTTTGATTGCATTTTTTATTTCCAACACACCATCTCTAGGGAGGTGCTTGAGAAAAATAAAGGCACTGTTGCATCTTAGGGGATGTCTACACTGCAAAAAAACAACCAACCAAAGAAGCCCAAAACCCACAGCAGTAAGTCTCAGGGTCAACTGACTTGGGTTTGTACTATAGGGCTAAAAATAGCAGTGTAGATGTTCCCACTCGGGCAGGAGTCTGGGCTCTGAGACCCGCTGGGCTCCAGCTTGAGATCAAACATCTACGCTACTATTTTTAGCTCTCTAGCATGAGCCTGAATCAGATGACCCGGGCTCTGACCCTTGCTGCTTTTTAAAATATTTGTTGTGCAGTATAAGACATGCCGTTAGGTAGCCCTGCCATCTCTGGCAGAGAAATGAGATTGGAAGACAAGTTCCTTTGGAATAATCACTGCAGTTATCTTTGTTTTCCTCTCACTCCTTCCCTTCCCAGACATGCGAGGGGGGGAGGGGGGATCCAAAAACTGCAAACAAAAAGAGATCCATCTCGCTTCGAATTTTTTTTTAAGCTAGCTTCACTAGTGCGCGCCAAAAACCTGGCCACCATCTCATATCACTCACAAAGAGTTCCCTTTGCAACAGCGTGTTGGAAAGTTGATCGCAGTCTCTGCTGACGTCGGATGAGAAGTGAGAGAACAGTATCCTGGCGTTTTGAGGAGTTCTGAATTGGACCTTCACACAGTGTTCTGCAGGCTCGCTTTGCAACCACATGTGAACCAAGAGTTGGTTGGATGTGGAAAGGGAACATCAGGCCAGCAGCTGAAATAGTTTTTGTTTGAGGATGAAAGTAGTTTAATGAAGGTGAGGTTCTCCAGTACAGGAATGGAAGGAACATGGGTCTTTAGTGAGAAGTCACAGGAACAGAGGATGGAGATGGATGGCAGGAGAGAGATCACTTGATCATCGCCTGTTAGGTTCACTCCCTCTGGGGCACCTGGCATTGGCCACTGTTGGTAGACAGGATACTGGGCTAGATGGATCTTTGGTCTGACCCGGTATGGCCTTTCTTATGTTCTTAACAGCCAGGCACCATCTAGTTCAGTTTCCCATCTTCTACACTGGGTAGAACCAGATACTTCAAAGGAAAGTGGAAGAATCCCTAGAGGGGAGTTACGAAATAAGCAGCCCATGAAGAAAGTTTCAGCCTAACCCTCATATTTAGAGGCTGTCCTGGAGCATCAGGGTTCATGACTCTGATGCAGAAAAGAACTGTAACCCCATGTTTAATTTTAAACATGTCCTTAATTCCCTTTCCCATATCTTGAATAGCAAGTTTGACATGCTGAATAATCAAGGGTATAACTCTCTGCACAGAGCTAGTGAGAAACCCGTAGCCTCAACTTCATTTGCCTAAGCCGCTAAAACAATTCCAAGTTGCAAATAAATAGTGGTCTGCTCTCGAACTGTTCACAAGAGGCTAAATGGGACAAACTGTTCACCATGAACGATACAATCAGCTTGAGTCCCTGCATGCCAGAGGGCCCAGATCTGCAAAGAGTTTGAATCATTTCCTTGGTGCTAATGGTGGTACCCAAGTAGTAGGAACAAAGAGAAGGCCCATCAGCTGGGATGGCTAGAACATGTAGCTGTAGGCCAGAATCCTGCATTGGCACTGGGGGCTGGATTGGAGAGTTTCATTGCTCTTTCCTGCACTGAATTCAATGCTTTATCGTTCAGTTTAAACTACAGCCGGACCAGGAGCCAGATCCATTTGTGAATCGATACAACTCCATTCATGTCCACAGGCCAGAGCCCCAGCAGCTGTAACTTGGCAATGGCACCGGTCGAGTCAGTGGGTCTTATTCCCCCCGGTGGATGTAAACCAGCCTAGCTCCCTTGAAGTCAATGGGGTTATCGTGCCTTACTCCGATTGAAGAGCCGTCCCAAAGGTTTTCACCCAGCTGTAGAAATCCACCTTGCTGATATCGAGGGAACCATTTCAAATGATATAGATAATGGCACTTATACACTTATAATGTTTGAGGATGATACCAAGCTGGGAGGGGTTGCAAGTGCTTTGGAGGTTAGGATTAACATTCAAAATGATCTGGACAAACTGGAGAAATGGTCTGAAGTAAACGGGATGAAATTTCAATAAGAACAAATGCAAAGTGCTCCACTTAGGAAGGAACAATCAGTTGCACACATGCAAAATGAGCGATGACTGCCTAGGAAGGAGTACTGCAGAAAGGGATCTGGGGATCATAGTGACCACAAGCTAATTATGAGTCAACAGTGTAACACTGTTGCAAGAAAAGTAAACATCATTCTGGGATGTGTTAGCAGGAGTGTTGTAAGCAAGACACGAGAAGTAATTCTTCCGCTCTACTCCGGTCTGATATGGCCTCAACTGGAATTGTGTCCAGTTTTGGATGCCACATCTCAGGAAGGACGTGGACAAATTGGAAAAAGTCCAGAGAAGAGCAACAAAAATGATTAGAGGTCTAGAAAACATGACCTATGAGGGAAGATTGAAAAAACTGGGTTTGTTTAGTCTGGAGAAGAGAAGACGGAGAGGGGACATAACATTTTTCAAGTACAGAAAAGGTTGATATAAGGAGGAGTGAGAAAAATTATTCTCCTTAACCTCTGAGGATAGGACAAGAAGCAATGGGCTTAAATTGCAGCAAGGGAGGTTTAGGTTGGACATTAGGAAAAACTTCCTAACTGTCAGGGTTAAGCACTGGAATTAATTGCCCAGGGAGGTTGTAGAATCTCCATCATTGGAGATGTTTAAGAGCAGGTTGGACAAACACCTGTCAGGGATGGTCTAGATAATACTTAGTCCTGCCATGAGAGCGGGGGACTAGATTTGATGACCTCTCGAGGTCCCTTCCAGTCCTATGAGTCTATGATTCGATGACATTTATTTTCAGCGTCCGTGTTGCCTGAGGAGCTATTAACTCTGGGATGGAACAAAGCAGCTGTTGAATGTGTCGCAGCAACACTACACAGCAGGCCAGGCCAGGATAGGGCGACCAGACAACAAATGTGAAAAATCGGGACAGGGGCCGGGGGGGGTAATAGGAGCCTATATAAGAAAAAGCTCCAAATATCGTGATTGTCCCTATAAAATCGGGACATCTGGTCACCCTGGGACAGGAGTGAAGAAAAATCCAATTAAAACAGTAGTGGGAGTGTCAGGAGGCAGAACATCGTTTACCCAAATTAGATTTTGGCCACGGTACCAGGGCTTTGTTGTTGTCAGAAGCATCTGGGGTTTTTAATGGCCGTAAGGCTGATCTGGTGTAAATCACTGTGGCTCCATTGCCTCAGCCCACATGGAAGTTGGTTACTTTACACCCAATTGGAGAACCTGGGCCCGTAAGGTCAGGAGGGCTGGTTTCCACTGCTTCTCTGTCTAGTTCATCCCTGGCACCAGTTCTTTTAAAACAATAATACAAAAGGAAACTAAGTGATATATACACACAACAAGTCCCTGTTACTAACAAAAAAAAAAAGCAAACCCAGTTTATAACAATATCTTTTATGAGGGCAAAGACCATTTCTTTCGTTGGGGTGGATCCAGCCAAGGTCACTGTGTGTGTTGCCAGTAAGAGAAATAACGACCACATCCTCTCTGCAGTTCCAGTCTCTTTCCACTCCTCCTTTCCATCTGCCCACTGTGGCCTATTGTGGTTTTTTGTTGTGTTCTCTGTCTGCCGTTGGCCGCATGTAAAGACTAACGCATGGACTCAAAAGCGCATACTAAAGCATGAGGAGTGTAACAGCAACAGGACTCTCTTGTAGTTAAAGTTACGTAGCACGTGTCTATGTCTTTGCTGGATCAGGGCCTTAGATTGCAAGCTCCTCAGATCAGGGACCATAAGCTTGTAAAGCTTTGTGCTTGCCAAGGGCACTATATAGTTAATAATAATGTTTGCCTTGACCTTGCTTTTGCATCCCAGCTGAAAACATACGCTAAAACCATCTCCTCTCCCAGTCCTGCCCGTGAGCTTTAGTTCCCCGGGCGATGGAAGAGTTTTCATATATTTTCCATGTCAAATTCCATCTTATCCTATGTACATTTAGTGTGGACACTATATTCGGGGGTGACCTGCGTCGAGACCTGTTCGGCTAACAGGAATACTTGCGATGCTTAGAAAGAAGCAAAGTCGCCTCTGAACTGAATTGCTTCATCCATGTGACTTTAGGCTATGCCCTTGTTAGTTTTCAAAGCTAAGCAGGTTCAGTCTTCTCAGTTCACAGATGGGAGACCACGCACAAAGCGGCACTGGTGATGCCTGGCCTTCGGAGTCCATACTGAAGCAGTATGCCAGCCTGTATCTTGCAGTTGGTTTTTGGATGAGACAGAAAACCGAGGTCCTGGCCACTTGCGGTCATTATAAATCCCTATGGCAATTTTGCAAGAGTAGGGGTGTTAGCCCTGGTGCGCTGGCTGGATTCCAGTTTTGGTAATTATCTTGTGGCCTACAAAAATTCCATCTGCAGTTTCAACTGGTTATGATCTTCTTAACGTCTTCCTTTCCCACGTTGCTGTGTAGGGATGCATGTCAGCGGTGGATAAAGCGATTCAGATCTAAGCTAACGCCCCAACTGTTGCAAAAAGGAGCCTGGGATCTTTTATCACCACAATGGTCAGAAGGTTGGTTTTTGGGCTCATCCAAAAACCAGCAGTGGAATACATCTTAGAACTATGCTGGGATATTGGCTCTCTGTGTGTGTGTGTACTTACATATATAATATATATACACAGTTTGTAATGTGCTTCGGGATCAAAGGTTCTACATAGCTAACATTTATTAATAATGATAATTATTGGATGTTAAATTGTTCCTGGATGTCATGCAATAAAAAAAGAACAGGATTTAAGCACTTTCAACTTTTGCCCGGGAATACTTATAAAACACTATTAATGAACAGCCTGAAGCACCCTGTAATTTAGGCTGTTGCTGGGGATGTTAACTAGTTCAAAAACTTGAAAGAAAGCATTTTCAGAAGCAGCTGGGTAATAACAGTTTATAATGCCTGACATTCGTATAGCTCTTGTCACCCCCACGGATCATAAACCAGTTTACAGGGTGTAAATATAGGGATTGCTTGCTCACTGTTGAAATGCGGCCATCTCTGGGGTAGAGCGCAGTAGCCATTCTGTGCCAGCAGTGTTATGCAACAGCCTGTTTAGGCGGTGAAGTCATACAGTCCCAAGCGTTGGGCCTGGGAAAAGGCTCACCAAGCCATCGACTCCATCCCAGTGCCACTACATGCTCGCGCCTCTGTCACTGTGCTTTGCCCAGACTAGTTTGAAACATCGCTTGCAAAGCGAGAAACGTCTCCAAACGAAACTGCAACAGCAAGTGGAAGGGGAGAGACTAATTGAAACCCAGCCAGTCCACTGGCTTTAACGCGCCTTTTCTTGCCAAAGAGCCATGGCATTTCTCAGGGTGATCAGAATCTTGATTGTGTGTTTTATGGGAAAGACAGCATCTGCAACACATCAACGCAGCCCCACATTGGGGCATTGACTCACTACAGACTCAGAAGGAAGATCACTTCCATTGAGTCACGAACGTGGATTCCGGTTGGGCTTTTTTCTGGGTTAAGAGTTGACTTTTTCTGGGTGTTTTCCTAGAATTCACATATTGACCAGGCACAAGTCTCCCTGCTTAACTGATAAATGTTGATCACTGTAGAGGAGCGCACTCACCCCTGCGGCACCTCCTGCTGGTCTCTTCTGGGAATTAGCTCTTCCAGCATCCTGGAGCTCCCTCTGCAGGCCAGTGGTCCGCCTGTTCTCTGGCCCCCGTGTCCCACCCTGGACCCCGGTGCCCTTTTACCTGGGGTGCTGCCCCCTGGGAGTAACCCCACGGTCTTAGGGTCTCCCCTCCCCGGGGAACTCCTACCCACTATTCCCACCTTGCCTCAGTATCAGGCTACTGCCAGTCATCATCTAGCACCACGCTTGGGGCAGACTGCAATATCAGCCACTCATCACTGGCAAGGAGGGTTTGGACCCGCTGCCTTGGCCTACGCCTGGGCTGCCCTCTGCAACCCCTAGAACCCCTTGGCCTTTTGCTAGGCCGCAGCCTGGGGCTTTCCTGGCTGGAGCTCCCCAGCTCATCAGCCCTGCTCCACCAGGTACCCTATCTCTAGCTCCCTGCCGCCAGGCCCTTTTCTCTCTGAATGCAGAGAGAGACTGTTCTGGGCCTCTGGCTCCCAGCCTTTTTATACAGGCCAGCTGGGGCCTGATTGGGATGTGGCCCAGCTGCGGCCGCTTCCCCACTCAGCCCAGCTTTTAGAGCTTTTACAGCTGCAGCCCTCCGAAGGGCTGCTTTTAACCCCTGCAGCCCTCTTTCAGGGCTGGTTTCAAGCCCTTCAGGGCATGAGCGGGTGTCCGCCCCGCTACAATCACGATAACACAGGCACCTATAAATGTGCTGTAGATATCACCTGAAAAACAGCCTACAGATGGAACATGGAGGTTTCAGGCTGAGTGTCCAAGTTTGCCCCTACAAACCTATTGCAAGGTGACGAAGACCATTCAGGAGATTGCAGTTAGGTACATTCTCACCAGCAAAGGAAGGCACCCAAGGGCAGAAAACAACTTGCTACCGATGTGGTCTCCGGTGGGAAAAGGCTCCCCGCACGGGAAATGGCAGCTGTACTCTTACTTGACTCATTTAAACCAGGACTGGAGTAGACGTATACGATACAAAACAATCCTGTGCAGCAGATGCACCATGTGATCTAACTGGCCTCCGGCTGCTTTAATTTCTGGGCTGTTGGGAGGCTGGAGGCAACGCGGGCGCGTGCACTGTGCAGAAATGAAAGCTGCTACTCGATACGGCAGGGTGGTCCCAGGGCTGGGTGGATGCTGGGCTAGGAGAGCTAGGTTCTGAGCCAGGCTTTGCTCTTGTCCTGCAGTGTGGACGCCTGGTAAATCAATCTGTACCACAAAGAGAAGAGCACTCACCTGCCCTTTGCAAAGTGCTTGGAGATGAAAAGTGCTCAGTGGTAGGTATTATTAACCCAGCACCTTTCGCCAGCACTAAAGTCAGCTTAGGAACATGACGATCAGTGAAGTCCGTTGGATAAATCCTGAAGTCTTTACCCAGGCTAAACTCTCACTGACTTCAGTGGGAGTTTACTCATTCATCACTCAGGCTAACCCCCACTCTGTTTGCCCTGAGTAAGATCTGAGGAAACAATGAGTAAGCAGGGCTGCCCAGAGGATTCAGGGGGCCCGGGGCAAAGCAATTTCAGGGGCCCCTTCCATAAAAAAAGTTGCAATACTATAGAATACTATATTCTCGTGGGGGCCCAGGGTCTGGGGCAAATTGCCCCACTTGCCCCCCGCCCCCGGGCAGCCCTGTGAGTAAGATCCTGAGGTTTTGCTGTTCCCGTCCAAGGAGCAGGGTGACCTCTTCGTAAATGTCGGTGCAGAGAATCGGCTGGAAGATGCCAGCTGATCAGGGACTGGTATTTTTTCATCCCTCTGCCTGCCTAGCCCTTGGACACACCTTTAATGCACAATGGCTGGCACCACTGAACTTAAATTTTCCAGACAATTATGATGCAATGGCATTCGGCGCATTCCTTTCATGATCCTTTGATGCCGGATGATTTCAACGGTACGTAATGACAGGACACGGAGCCAGCTAACACCCGAAACCTTTCGTACTTCCAGCCAGCATTAGAGCCTGTTTTTTTTCCCTCACAACTGATGGTTGTTTTGAGGATCTTTGTGCTGGGACCTTCATTAAAGCAACCTCGTTAATTATATTAAGGGGACACGCCTTAAGCTATTAAAATTTTTATAGCTTTTCCTCTCCCCGCCCTTATGACTACTCCCATAACAGAAAGTACTGGAAGGAGCCAAGTAGGCTAGTTTGGTTGGATTGTGCTTGTGCCACTGACCGTCCCATGAACCACTGGGCTCCTGCAAGCTCTCCAGAAATCACAGAAGCCATTACTCAAAAGCCTCCTCTCGTCTCAGTGAGGTTAATTTCTCAGGGCCAGATAACAGCTGATCCCTTTGCAAGCAGTATCCACTTCTGGTGGCAACCAGGATGTAGGCATGGGCTCCATCTTACTCAGAGAATCAGAAATGTCTGGCTGGAAGGGATCTCGAGAGGTCATCTAGTCCAGCCCCCCTGTGCTGAGCCAGGACCAAGTAAACCTAGGCCTTCCCTGACCGGTGTCTGTCCAATCTGTTCTTAAAAACCTCCAGTGTTGGGGACTCCACAACCTCCTTTGGAAGTCTATTCCAGAGCTTTATCTGCCCTTAGAATTAGAAAGTTTTTCCTAACATCTAACCTAAATCTCCCTTGCTGCAGATTAAACCCATGACTTCTTGTCCTACCTTCAGTGGGCATGGAGAACAAATGATCACCATCCTCTTTTTAACAGCCCTTGAAATATTTGAAGACTATCAGGTACCCTCCCCCCCAAGTCTTTTTTTCTCAAGATTAAGAGATTATTTTCAGATAAGCCTATACTGCAGTTGCGGGGTGTGATTGCAACCCGAGCTGATGAATCCCAGTCAGCTTTAACCTTGCTAGCTCAGGTCCCACAACAGTGAAAAGGGTTAGACTACATGACCCTTGCGGTCCCTTCTAACCCTATGGTTCTATGAGTCTATGAAGCAAGACAAACCCACCCAGAACCCTGGGTAATTACCCCTGGGGGTAGCCCTTACTAGCATATTCCTACGAGGTCAGGGACAGGGCTTTAGAAGAACCTGGTAAAGCTGATGTGCTATCCTGATGGCCTCTGGAAGCAGCGACACTGCCAGAGATAAGACTCAGCATGCAGATTTTTCTGGCAGAATTTCTCACTACAGCCAAAGAAACGAATAAAACCCATTTTGGTTAAAGTCATGCACTGTATATTTAGCTATCTGGGCAGTTCTGCGCCAGCACTGTAGCATTTGAGGACCTCACAAACATTAATTAAATTAATCCTCTCAACAGTCCTTTGAAGTAGGGAAGCTTTATCCCCGGTTTATAGGCTGGGAAACTGAGTTACAGAAAAATTTAGTGACTTGTTCACACGCTTAGTCTGAGGAAGATTCAGGAATTAAACCCAGTTCTTCAGAGACCCAGCAAGATCATTGTTCCTTTTTAGTTGGTCTTCTGGCGTATAATTTCACCAATCAGAAAGGAAAGATGGGCTGAAGAACTAGGGGAATGATTGTTTAATATCTCTAGATGTTAGGTTATTTTATATAATGCCTAACCTAGTAGTATCTAAGCACTTATGTACAGGACATATGTGTAGTAAGGAGGGAGCTCCTTTGCAAGCATACTCCTCTTGCATGGTGTCTCCCACAAAGAGGAAAAGAGCCTACTACTCCTGCCAGTTACTGGAGTCACTCCTGCAGCTTGAGTAGTGGAAGTGCTTGGCTTTGGTGCTGAAAGGCCTGGATATAACCCCAGCTGTGGGAGCCCTTACGTGAGGACGCTGGTTGAATTACATGAACATCAAGGGGAAGTGATAATGAAGAATGCCCAAGGGGATACCTGTTAATAAAAAACCTGAACAAAGAGCTACTCTGAAATGGCCAGGGGTAGACTGAGTCAGATTTCAATGGGGCCAGTCACCGCCAACACCCAGAGAGGAACAATGGGCAGTGGCACTTGGGAGACCCCCAGTTCATTCCCCAGCTTTGCTACGGGCTCCCTGTGTGTCCTAAGACCAGTGGTGTAGGCCCAGATCCTCAGAGGTCTTTCGGTGCCTAAATCCTGTTGAAATTAAGTGCCTAAATACCTTGGAAGATGGGGCCTTAGCCTCTCTGAGCGTCAGAGGCTAATACTACCCTAGCCACAGGGGTGGTGTTAGGAGACATGCCTTAAAAAGGCTGTGAGGGGAAGCAGGGTGGCTGCATGTATCTAAGTACGTTGCTTCCATGAATGCCCCTCTTGGGACGGCAGAAGCATTCCTGCCCAGCAGATCAGTCACGCCTTGAATGTCCACTCAGAAGTGAGCTGGCGGCCGGTCCAGAACAACGGAGCTCTCGCTCATCCATCCTTCTCGTGCTCTGCGTGAAGCTTCACCTGGCCTTCAAAGGCAGCCCTTTGCAGCCACCCAACGTAGCCACTGGGAAACGGGCAAGACGCAGGAAGGCATCATCTGTTCTCTGAGTCAGCGAGCAGGATGTTCTCTGAGTCTGGCCCACGCGGGGTGCAGAGGTTATTGTTTGGGCTAACCCCGGATTGTGAAATGGAGGCCGGATGGCAGGTAGCTTCCCCGTCCTGGTTTCAAAAGAAGATTGCACGTCGGTGGGGGTAAAATGTTTTGTCAAGCCCTGGATATGCCCTCCCCACAGGCGGCCGCTTTCCCAGCCTCCACCCACCCGAGTCACGGAGCACGAGGAAAGCTACTGGGCAGCGTTTGTAAGCCGAGGTCGCTCTTGGACTCTGTCGGAGGCACTCAGACAAGTAAGGGATGGTGCTTTTGGCTGACGTGTAAAGGCCCAGCCCTCTCCCTCTCCAGCGCACATGATCAAATAAAGACCCCATGGCATTTCTTTTCCTTGCAAGTTAACCTACTGTCCTGGACAAATTCCAAGGCAGGTAATTACAGTCCCGCCTACCTTAAATTCTGTATTGCGGCTTCCACTGGAGGAATGATTCATTACTTGCCCCCTGGCTGCAATGGAACAGCTGTTATGTTCCACCCCAGAAGTGGCAGTAGGCGAGAAGAACCCCTGTAGCTACCGACTGCCTGGGTAGTGCTTTGGGATCCTTTAGGAATGAAGGGATTGGAGCCAGAGGCGACTTGGGCTATGGGGTATTCTGGTGTGGTGGGGGGGCTCTCCCTAAATCTCTCCTGTTGCACTGCGAAGAAATCACGAGCCATTGGAGTGAGGGGACTGGACCCCAGTTTGCGCGACTCTCAGGTGAGTGCGCTAACCAGTGGGCTACAGAGTCATCCTCATGCTTGTTTTCTCTGGCCCAGTGAGTCTGTCCTTCCTGAGCCACAGTGGAGTGAATAGCTGTTCAGTCCTAGCGGAATAGTCCATAGCTCAGTGGTTAAGATTCTTGCTTGTCAGCTGGGTGATCACTGGTCAAATCCCTTCAGGCGCGGGGGAGGGGAGATTGAGTTTGGGGGTCTCCCCATCCTGGGTGAGGACTCTAACCACTGGGCTAAAAGCATTGAGGGAGCTTCTCCCCCTCTAGCATCTGGCAAAAATGGCCTAAGCCCCTAGCCTCGAGAGCGGGTTTGCCTCCGAGAAGCTCCAGCGGAAGGAGGCGCCGATCTCCAAGACAGGGGTGGGGGGGGTGGCCTTTCGTGGATCCCAGTTCATTGTCCAGGTGGCCTATCTCAGGCTTTGTGAATCCCAGTGAATTACTAGGCGCCTCAGCCTTGCCACACCTATGTTTCTTTGTGAATCTAGCCTGTGTGTGTGTGTGTGTGCGCGTGCGTGCGGCTTTAACTCAGTTCCAAAATAAACTCTAAACATACCCGATAAACTCTGCTCGATCCCCATACAAGGCCAACGGGACATTTTTTCCCCATCAAAAGGCTTTCCTGGCTTTTATTTCGCCATGCCGCTAATATTGAGGGAAATCTGTCCTTTTCTTAATCTGTGTGTGTGTGTGGGGGGGTTGCTACTTAATCCAGTTTGTTTGGCACCGCTGCCACGTTTTCGGGTTCAGCGATGCTGCAGCATTTGGAAGTGGCATCACATAACGGCATTGGACAAGGTGCCAAGGTCAAGCTCAAGGTGTTGGCACTGGGAGAGGGGTCAGCGAGGGCTTTTGCAAGAGCAATTGCAGGAAGTCAGAAAGCTTGAAATGGACTGGCGGGGGGTGGGGTGGGAGGGAGAACGATCCTGGCTCCAGAGAAGTCAATGGCACCAGGGTCTCTTGTAGGGACAGGAGCAGGGAAGAATGCCTGCCCTACCTACTGGGACCCTTTTCAGGGGACGAAGCCCAGCTCCACAATGGTATTTAGGCTCCTTGCCATCATAAAAGACAAGCGTTTTAAGGGTTAAAGCAGAGTACGGAGCTACTTTCTGGGGGCTGCCACCACCTGAGCTCCTGTTCCACTTGCTTTGCTCCCCTCAGAAGGGTGCATTTGTGGGACGTGGGTGGCCTCAGTTTCTTCCACCCACAGTGTCCGATTTTCCACGCCTTGCATGGGAATTGTGTCTATGCAACGCTTATTCTTCCCTTCAGCGTCACCTGGGTGCTTTGCTGCGCTGTCTTCCAAGTGTAGAGAAATTAAGGGTCCTTCGAAGAGCAGCAGGGAGCCTGTCTGCATTGCTAAAGAACATCTTGCTGTAGGAGCAGCGTATGAAATGCCAGGCGGGCTTGCCTTTGGCGGGGCCCCATGCTTTCTTCACCCAGCTCCTGTTTGAAACGTGGGAGGTGCCCTGCCATTTCTCCTCCTTCTTGGGTTCTTTGGGGCTGGCTTTTGCAAAGAGGTAGGCTCTGAAGGTGCCAATTTCCTTTGGATGTTGCTACCTTAGGCATGAGTGGGCCATGCAACTGTGAGGCGGTAACATAGCTGAAGAAAGCAATTCCCATGGCGGCATATCCCACAATCCTTTGTGCCCCTGTCTCAGAATCCTGTGCTCCGAGTCAGACGATCAAACCCCAACATGTTGAATCATAGACGCCAGAAACAGTTGATTTAAATTCAGCATACTAGGCTTTTAGTGTCTGACAGCTCCTCCTCTGTGCCTGCTCCTCGGAGCACATGAGTCTGTGATCAGTCACTAGACTGGTTCTTTAGCTCAAGTTGGCGCAACTTATACTTTTAGTTCTGGAGGTCTCCAGTTCAATCCCTGGGGTGGGGCCAGGATGATGCCATCACATGTTCACAAAAGATTCAGGGGGGATGCTCCTGGGAGGCAAAAGGAGATGGTTTGGGGGGTCCCAGGTAGGTAAAGGTTGAGCTCTCCTTCTGCCACGGGCACCTGACCCATGATTGTTATTTCTATTGTTATTCCCTCGTCTAATACCGCAGCCAAGCGTGGCACTTTATAAGCAGAACATGGCATCAGGCGGGAGGAATTAATTTATTATCCCTGAACCAAGAGGAGCATCTGTTCTAGACCAGGGTCTTAGTCATAAATCTGGACATGAACTTAGCGTAGAGTCTAGGGGTTGTCTGAGGCTCTAGGGACTTGGTCCAACTCATCTCTCCTCATGTCTCTTCTGACACCTCCCTTGGCAGCTTGTCCTGTTGCCTCGAGCTGTTCTGGTAAGTATCTAGCGCTGGCCACTGTCGGTAGACAGGATACTGGGCTAGATGGGCCTTTGGTCCGACCCAGTCTGGCTGTTCTTATGTTCTTAAGGTCCAACCCCCTCACGTTAAAGTCAATGGAACGGCTCCTCCCGACAGCTTTTCCTACCACCTAAACTAAATAGGCCCTGCTGCAGTTTGAGGCCATGTTTTGGCAAACCCGCCCTATTCAGCCAAGCACTTAAGGTGCTTGACTTTAAGCACACGCCTATGCCCTGTTGACGGTCGTAGGCCCAGAGCTCAGTGCTTGGCTGAACGTGGATGGCTTTAAGCACATGCTCTAAGTCAGGGGTTCTCAAACTGGGGGCCAGGACCCCACAGGGAGTCACGAGGTGATTATCTGGGGGGGGTCGCGAGATGTCAACCTCCACCCCAAACCCCCCAGCATTTATAATGCTGTTAATATATAAAAAAGTGTTTTTAATGTACAAGGGGGGGTCGCACTCAGAGGCTTGCTATGTGAAAGGGGTCACCAGTACAAACGTTTGAGAGCCATTGCTCTAAGTGCTTTGCCAACGCCCCGGATCCTGAGCGGTGCTGAGTGCCGTAAGAGGGAATGAGCAGCGGCAGGAGCCAGAGAAGGGAATGAACAGGAGCTCCAGACAGCTTCAGGGCACAAATCACATCCCTTGCGAGGGTCAATGCTAGCACATCACATCCTGGCTTCAAAGCACTAGCACGTATTAACCAGCTGCACCTCACTGCCCTTTTGCTATGACACCTTTCATCCACGAATGGCCAAGGAGCGTCACTGGTTATATCCCTGAGCAATAGCCCTGTTTAACATCAAACCGTCCATTATACACTGTGCAATCCCACTAAGCACACTGGGCTAACCTCAGCCTCGGCATTGGAGGGGAACACTCCCATGGACTTCAGTGGCAGCTGCAGCTCGCTACACCAGGGCTGAAGTCAGGCCACGGCAGTTATGGGCGTGCAGGCAAGAGCACAGTTTGCTGCAGTGAGATTAAGTGAGTTGCCCGAGGCTAGGCAAAAAAATCAAAGGCAGAGCCCAGAATAAAGCCTGCATCTGCTGTGCACTTTCTGCTAGACCAAACTGCTGCCAAAGTGGGTTAAGAAGTAGTATTTGCAGAAGGAAGGGTTTAAGTGACATGCCCAAGGCCAGAGAGGGTGGCAGTGTCAAAGCAGTAGTTGGCTCTCAGGACTTTCTGGCTCCCAACAGAGCACTCAGCACAGTGGGTTGCTTTCCCCGGGACTGGAATCCCCCATTAGGAATCCTCAGCGCAACAGTCAGAGATTCACAGAGTTTATGGGCAGACAGGGCCACTACAAATCTAGGCTCACCTCCTGCATAACACAGGTCAGCAAATTCCTCTCAGGGAGCCCTGCGTCGAACCCAAGAGCTGCTGGGTGAGCTAGAGCTGGGCGTTCAGAAAGACCTGCCTTGTATATAGGTGTGAGGCGGTGGCGTGCCATCTGCATGTTCAAAGCATGCATCGCATGCCCATCTGGCTGTGCGTTGGCCAGCTGGCGGCCCGGCCCCCGTGGAGGACACCATGTTGTGGAACAAAATGGCCGCTGCACAGCGTGACCTCACAAACACCGTATGTGCGAGGTCATGCCACATGGAAGCTGCCACATGGGTTGTTGCAGGCCTCACTGAAACTGTCATGACATGTCACTGGGGGTGACATGTGGACACGAAAGTACTAATAGTGAATGTGCAAAGTGATTCATTCCTTCCCCTTCTAATTCAAGCCTGCAGTGGCACTAGTGTGCTCGGTCACAATCTGGCCCAGTACCGCACTGTGTCAACCCCAGTCTGTTGCAAGGGCACCCAACCCGCTGGGTCCCATATGGTCCGAGGGTCTGGACAGAGTCTAGTCACTGCGTCTAGCTCTGGGTCTCCAGGGCTTGCTCCGACCCCTTGTCCGAGCCCCTCCTTGGGACGTAGGACTCTGCAGTCCAGCGGCCCGAGCCCTGAATCCAATGCCTCTGACCTCCCACGTTCCCCGCTCACTTACACACACTCCACCTAGCTGTGGGCACTCCAGCTTCTAGATTAACCTCTTTGGGAACGACGTGGCAGGGAAGCAAAGAGTGGGCAGGCTTAGCAAAGGAATCCCCCAGGCCTCAGTCTGATCTCGCACTGTGTAGGTGTGGTCGTGTCAGTGTTTCTGGATAAGCAGAGCCCCTCCTGCCTCTTCTCTCACTAGCCATTTCTTCTAGCCTGGGGCGATGGCTGGCCCCCCCTCCCGCAGGGAAGCACCCCCCTCTTGAATACAGGTTGTGTCTCCTTTAGCCGTGTGCCCGGGCTGAGATGCTGCAGATGCTGGCTCCCCTGTGTAGCAAGTCCATTGTCCCATGCGGTTGGGCCAGTGGTTGAGAGCCAAGCAAAGTTGGCGTTGATCCTGCTTTGAGCAGGGGATTGGGATTGGGATCCTGAGGTCCCTCCCAACCCTGATATTCTATGAAAGCCGGTAGCTCCAGACCGCTTTGTGATGAGTCTGTCCCTGGGGAGTCATGCGCCGTTTCTGGGCAGGGCAGCTACCTGGACTACATCATCGCACCCTTGCCTTGGGCAAGGTTCGATATGAGTTCAGCGCCACACAAGATGGAGGTTGCAAGACAAAATGGAGGTTACACTTTGATGTAGACATAGCCCACTCTGTCACAGGATTACTGTCACCTAGGGTGACCAAATGTCCCAATTTTACAGGGACAGTGTCGATATTTGGGGCTTTGCCTTATATAGGCACCTATTACCCTCCCATCCCGCTTTTTCACACTTGCTCTCTGGCCACACTGCCATCACCTTCTCTGCTTTATTAAGTCTGGACCTCCTTCTCAATCTGCCGTTGCCCTCCAAAGGGCTTCCTGGGTTATCGCTGTGCGGCAGGCAGAGGCAGGGTGGGCCTGTGCTGTCGCCCAGCGAGCTGGAGAAGCGGATGTGCTCTGACAGCTCACCCGTGGTGTTGTAGAAATAAGAAGCTGCTAAAGAGAATCCACGCTCAGACCGGGAGCACCAGCCTGCTTCCCCTCACTCCCGCTTGGTTCTGTCGCTCCATCCTCCTTGTCACACAGCCCTACATTTCTCCGCACGAAGCTGCTCTCCCCTGGCCTGTCCCATGGGCCCCACCCCAGCTCACCTGGGGGTTGCCAAACAGTCTGAGGCCGCTTTCATCGCCGTGCCGCCTACTCTAACGACCTGCGCCCTCCACGCCCCTTTCAGCACAGGCCTGTGTTCCTGGCCAGGTTCCTGCATACCCTCGTTTTTCACACACACCTCCACATTATTTATTATCTTCACATCCCGGTGCTTTGTGACACCGCTTTCCTCCCGGCGATACTAAATCCTCTGCCTTGACATGAGGCGAGGACCTGCGGAGCTTTGCAAGCGCCTCCCACGTCTCCCCAGTAGCAGCGTTGCGGTGTGTGGCCCTCTTGAGCAGGTGTCACCAGAAGCAGATTAGGGGTTTGTGGGGCCCTGGGATAGAGCAAGTGGGCCCCCCCCATGCCCCTTCTTCCTGCCGTTCCCCTCCCTCACCGCCTGTGCTCCTGCCGGGGAGCAGGGTTGGGGCACGGGGGCTTGCCCCACTCCCTGGCTGGAGTGCCAGGCGGGCGGGTGGAGTGGGTTGGGGCATGGGGGTGCCCACTTTTCCAGGGCTTCCCAATTGACTGGGACCCCTGGGCACAGGCCCCGTTGGCCCAGTGGCTAATCTGCCACTGGGTGTCACCCATTAATTCCACATGAGAAGAAGATATTATTCACTGTTATTATTCGTGTTACTTCAATGCCTAGAGAGGCCAACCAAGATCAGGGCCCCACTGTGCTAGGTGTGGTGCAGGTATGTAGTAAGAGTGAGTGCCCCCAAAAGCTTAACAGCTAAATAGACAAAGGGGAAACTGAGGCACAGAGCAGTGAGGTGACTTTGCTCAGGACTCCCCACCTCTCCCCAGTGGCGGAGTTGGGAGAGCCCAAGTTGCCTGAGTTCCAATTTGGTGTCTTATGCATGGGGCCGTGCCATCTCCCATGGCTTTCAAAGTCTGGAGCTTGTTAAAAGGATCCCATGGCACAGTCACACAAGCCAGTCCCTGTGCCAGTGCCGATCCCATCAATGGCCTTGGACAAGTCATTTAATCTCCCCGCCTGAGTTTCCGCATCACACCACCGTGTTAGCTGCTACCCAGGCAGCTTGGTGAGTTAATACCATTAGCGGGCTTTGACCACCAGCCTAATCCTCACACTTTCCGTTGCCAAAGCACCACTCCGACATTAATTATCCCCACCAGCTGAGCAAGTGCTGTCACCTCTGAGCTGCAGATGGGGACTGTCTCCAGGGTCACCGCCCTCGGCTGCAGCACAGCCAGGATTCGAACTCAGGGACTTTGCTGGCTCTGTGCCCTGCATCAAATCCAAAATGCCTTACTCAGCCATTACTCACTCCTCAGGCAGGCCCAGGCCCAGGTGTACAAATGGGAGCGGGCATAAGGCATCAACCCCGTTGCACGTCCCCTGCCACACTGGCCTCTCCCGTGCCCCTTTGGTGCCAGCCACTCCAGCAGGGCAGGGATGGGGCAGTGGAGCTGGTAGGCCAGAGAGAGGGAAGCGCGTCGGGTCCCCTACTGGGGTAGTGACGTGGGCCCAGTCCTTTATACAGCTGGGAGCTCTGTTGTGCCTTCTGAAGAGAACAAGCCCCTGGCTGTGGAAGGGCCGCTCCACAGAGGCCAGTGCCCAACAGGCATGACTGAGCCTTTGGAAATACTGAGCAACTCTGCGCAAGTCACGCCAGCCTGGCTGAGCTGGGCTTGGATCCCAGGATGGGCGGCTTTCTGCTTTCCTGATCCTGAGCCCCCTGGG
Organism: Trachemys scripta elegans; assembly: GCF_013100865.1. Lineage (NCBI taxonomy): Eukaryota > Metazoa > Chordata > Testudines > Emydidae > Trachemys > Trachemys scripta. The sequence goes on from NC_048302.1 coordinate 136,187,634, forward strand.
AGCTAGTTTGCCCTGGGTGTAATTAAGGTGTGACTTCACTGCACCACTAATTTGGGCTCTTGCCTGGGTGTTGCCGCAATCCCCCTCCCGTCTACACACAAACCCTCTTGCTCGAGTTCGGTGGTGCTTTCAGGCTGGGCTCGCTGGGGGTGTGGGTTAGAGCTCGGGTGCTGTTGGGCTGGTAACCTGCCCACTGGGTTAGTGGGGCCCTGTGGGCAGCTTCATTTTCGGGGGCCCCCCTGGGGACCCAGCCAAGAAAAAGAACATTCTCGCTTATCTCCCCCCGTTTTTCATTCTTTTTTTCTTCATCCTCCTCCTATATTATAAGTAATGGGAAGTAAATGAAAATGAAGTGAGGTACCTTGATTGTGGCAGGGGGTTGGGGTGTGGGAGAGGGTGAGGGGTTGGGCTCTGGGAGGGAGTTTGG